>NC_143024.1:19622500-19772500 GCF_057628025.1 Oncorhynchus mykiss
GACTGGAGTGGAGAGTGGAGAAGAGACTGGAGTGGAGAGGGGAGAAGAGACTGGAGTGGAGAGCGGAGAAGAGACTGGTGTGGAGAGGGGAGAAGAGACTAGAGTGGAGAGTGGAGAAGAGACTGGAGTGGAGAGTGGAGAAGAGACGGAGTGGAGAGTGGAGAAGAGACTGGGGTGGAGAGTGGAGAAGAGACTGGAGTGGAGAGTGGAGAAGAGACAGGAGTGGAGAAGAGACTGGAGTGCAGAGTTGAGAAGAGACTGGACTGGAGAGTGGAGAATAGACTGGAGTGGAGAGTGTAGAAGAGACTGGAGTGGAGAGTTGAGAAGAGACTGGAGTGGAGAGTGGCGAAGAGACTGGAGTGGAGAGGGGAGAAGAGACTGGAGTGCAAAAGAGACTGGGGTGGAGAGTGGAGAAGAGACTGTAGAGGAGATGGGAGAAGAAACTGGAGTGGAGAGTGGAGAAGAGACAGAGTGGAGAGTGGAGAAGAGACGGGTGGAGAGTGGAGAAGAGACTGGAGTGGAGAGTGGAGAAGAGACTGGAGTGGAGAGTGGAGAGTAGACTGGAGTGGGGAGTTGAGAAGAGACTGGAGTGGAGAGAGGAGAAGAGACTGGAGCGGAGAGTAGAGAGTAGAGAGTGGAGAAGAGAGTGGAGTGGAGAGTGGAGAAGAGACTGGAGTGGAGAGTGGAAAAGAGAGTGGAGTGGAGAGTGGAGAAGAGACTGGAGTGCAGAGTGGAGAAGATACTGGAGTGCAGAGTGGAGAAGATACTGGAGTGAAGAGTGGAGAAGAGACTGGAGTGCAGAGTGGAGAAGAGACTGGAGTTGAGAGTGGAGAAAAAACTGTAGTGGAGAGTGGAGAAGAGACTGGAGTGCAGAGTGGAGAAGATACTGAAGTGGAGAGTGGAGAAGAGACTGGAGCATAGAGTGGAGAATGGAGAAGAGACTGGAGTGGAGTGGAGAAGAGACTGGAGTGGAGAGTGGAGAAGAGACTGGAGTGGAGAGTGGAGAAGAGGCTGGAGTGGAGAGTGGAGAAGAGACTGGAGCAGAGCGTGGGGAAGAGACTGGAGCCGAGTGGAGAGTGGAGAAGTGACTGGAGTGGAGAGTGGAGAAGAGACTGGAGTGCAGAGTGGAGAAGAGACTGGAGTGGAGTGGAGAGTGGCGAAGAGACTGGAGTGGAGAGTGGAGAAGAGACTGGAGTGGAGAGTGGAGAAGAGGCTGGAGTGGAGAGTGGAGAAGAGACTGGAGTGGAGAGTGGAGAAGAGACTGGAGTGCAGAGTGGAGAATAGACTGGAGTTGAGAGTGGAGAAGAGACTGGAGTGGATAGTGGAGAAGAGACTGGAGTGGAGAGGGTAGAAGAGACTGGAGTGGAGAGTGGAGAAAAAACTGTAGTGGAGAGTGGAGAAGAGACGAGTGCAGAGTGGAGAAGATACTGGAGTGGAGAGTGGAGAAGAGACTGGAGCGGAGAGTGGAGAGTGGAGAAGAGACTGGAGTGGAGAGTGGAGAAGAGACTGGAGTGCAGAGTGGAGAAGAGACTGGAGTGGAGAGTGGAGAAGAGACTGGAGTGGTGAGTGGAGAAGAGACTGGAGTGGAGAGTAGAGAGAAACACAATCTGTCTTTCGCTGAAGACAGATTTCACTCAGATTCTTCAATTTGTAATTAAGCCTCTTCATCTGTATAAACCTCTGGTCCACTCTGAACACACACACACACACACACAGACACACAGACACACACACACACACACACACACACACACGCACACCTTTTGACAGGACGGATTAATGTTTTCTGTTTGTAACATGTTGTTTTTGTTATAATAGAACAGAAATGTCACTGATAGTTTCTGAGTGCCAGGGAAGCTCAGCTGGAATATGTGTTTTCAAATCATGGATAATGTGTTTAACCCATGGATTTCTCCACTTCATGGGTGGTACTGTACTACGGTATTCCACTACTGTTACGCTCCTGGCAGCCCAGAAGGGTCCCACACTGGAATTCAAATCCTTTCTGTTTCATGTTTAAACATCAACCAGTCTCAACCCCAAATCACATGAATGTCCTGAATGCGTGTGTGTGTTTCTGTGTGTCTGCTTGCGTGTGTGTGTGTGTGTGTGTGTGTGTGTGTGTGTGTGTGTGTGTGTGTGTGTGTGTGTGTGTGTGTGTGTGTGTGTGTGTGTGTGTGTGTGTGTGTGTGTGTGTGTGTGTGTGTCCTAAAGCCTAAAGTAATATCTCTTCTACATGGGCTCCTGCAGTTTATACCTACACGTACGCTACGGTCACTAGACGCAGGCCTCCTAATTGTCCCTAGAATTTCTAAGCAAACAGCTGGAGGCAGGGCCTTCTCCTATAGAGCTCCATTTTTATGGAATGGTCTGCCTACCCATGTGAGAAACGCAGACTCAGTCTCAACCTTTAAGTGGGTCATATGATTGAGTGTAGTCTGGCCCAGGAGTGTGAAGGTGAATGGAAAGGCACTGGAGCAACGAACCGCCCTTGTTGTCTTTGCCAGGCTGGTTCCCCTCTCTCCACTGGGATTCTCTGCATTTAACCCTATGACAGGGGTAGAGTCACTGGCTTACTAGGGCTCTTTCATACCGTCCCTAGGAGGGGTGCGTAACTTGACTGGGTTGGGTCACTGACGTGGTCTTCCTGTCTGGATTGGCGCCCCCCCTTGGGTTGTGCCGTTGCGGAGATCTTTGTGGGCTATACTCGGCCTTGTCTCAGGATGGTAAGTTGGTGGTTGAAGATATCCCTCTAGTGGTGTGGGGGCTGTGCTTTGGCAAAGTGGGTGGGGTTATATCCTCGCTTTTGGCCCTGTCTGGGAGTCTCATCGGATGGACCACAGTGTCTCCTGACCCCTCCAGTATTTATGCTGCAGTAGTTTATGTGTCGGGGGCCTAGGGTCAGTCTGTTATATCTGGAGTATTTCTCCCGTCTTTTCCGGTGTCCTGTGTGAGTTTAAGTATGCTCTCTAATTCACTTTCTCTCTCTTTCTTTCTCTCTCTCTCTCTCAGAGGAACTGAGCCCTAGGACCATGCCTCAGGACTACCTGGCATGATGACTCCTTGCTGTCCCCAGTCCACCTGGCCGTGCTGCTGCTCCAGTTTCAACTGTTCTGCGTGCGGCTATGGAACCCTGACCTGTTCACCGGACGTGCTACCTGCCCCAGACCTGCTGTTTTCAACTCTCTAGAGACAGCAGGAGCGGTAGAGACACTCTCAATGATCGGCTATGAAAAGCCAACTGACATTTACTCCTGAGGTGCTGACTTGCTGCACCCTCGACAACTACTGTGATTATTATTATTTGACCATGCTGGTCATTTATGAACATTTGAACATCTTGGCCATGTTCTGTTATAATCTCCACCCGGCACAGCCAGAAGAGGACTGGCCACCCCTCATAGCCTCATATGGCCACCCCTCATATTCCTCTCTAGGTTTCTTCCTAGGTTTTGGCCTTTCTAGGGAGTTTTTCCTAGCCACCGTGCTTCTACACCTGCATTGCTTGCTGTTTGGGGTTTTAGGCTGGGTTTCTGTACAACACTTTGATATATCAGCTGTTGTAAGAAGGGCTATATAAATACATTTGATTTGAAATAAATTTGAATCTAAACGTTGCTAAATGTTTCTACTGTTATGTTTGTTGTGTTGTCTTATTCACATCAAAGTCTTTGTGTTTCTGAATGTGAAATCGTCAAGATATAAAACAATAGCCGCCCTGGGGGCACACACACACACACACACACACACACACACACACACACACACACACACACACACACACACACACACACACTCACTCACAAACACAGATACATTCTATTGCAGTGAGTCACCAACTTAGTTACACAATGACACACACTTAACTGAGTTTATTCTCCTGACACCACCCACTGCCCCCACCCCTCTGTAACGGCCGTTAGTGGAAGAAGGTGAGGACCAAGGTGGAGCGTGGTACGTGTTCGGCATTTTATTAAATATAGCTGAACACTAAATACAAAGTAACAAAAGGCACAACCGAAACAGCTCCGTCAGGTGCAACACACACTAAACAGAAAATAACTACCCACAACCCATAGTGGGAAAACAGGCTGCCTAAGTATGGTTCTCAATAAGAGACAATGATGACAGCTACCTCTGATTGGGAACCATACCAGGCCAAACACCTACAAATATAACACACAGAACAAAACATAGAATGCCCACCCCAACTCACGCCCTGACCAAACTAAAAGAGAGACATAAAAAAGGAACTAAGGTCAGGACGTGACACCCTCTCTCTCTCTCTCTCTCTCTCTCTCTCTCTCTCTCTCTCTCGCCCTCTCTCTCTCTGTCTCTCTCTCCTCCCTCTTTCTCTGTAGAGGCAGAGGGCTAATAACATAATATCCATAGAAATTATTTATTCAGCCCCTCCCTCATTTAGCACTATAACAACTAGCATAGAGCTGCCACTTAATCACTGTGACTATAGCAGCTGTACACACACACACACATACACACACACACACACACACACACACACACACACACACACACACACACACACACACACACACACACACACACACACACACAGGAGAGGACAGCTAAGAAAGGCTAATATCCCTCTAGTTTATCTTTACACAAACACACCTGATGTTAATGTGCAGCCAGGCATAAAGGCATCATTATAGTGAGGATATTAGTGTGTACTAGGAGATCAGTATCATTAGGAATATGCTTTATGGCATTAACTGTGCTGGAGAGCTCAAGGCAAAAAGGGATACTCCATTCCTCTTTTTCTACTCTTAGAAAAAAAGGTTCTGGATAGAACCAAAAAGGGTTATATTGCTTGGCACCCCTGAAGGTTCTATATAGAACCCTATTTGATAAGAACCCCGGGGGTTATTCTTCATTGAACCAAAATAGGTTCCATATAAATTTGAACCCTTGGAAACAATTTTGGTTCTTTATAGAACCTTAAGGGGTGCCATATACAGCATGAAGCAAGCAAAGCCTTTTTGGTTCTATCAGAATATTTTTTTCCCAGAGTGTAGATTTTTCTTTCTCTAGAGCTGAGATGGGTTCCAGGAAGTGGGGATGGTTGTGAATGAGTCTTTGTGGTGCTTGTTGCTGTAATTAGGCTCACACAACACCACACACCCCTCAGAGAAGCATGTGATATTAGTCTGACTGCAGTGCAGCAAACTCTCTCCAGAAGTTCAGTGAGGATCTCTGAATGATCCAATGTTGACCTAAATGACTAATGATGATAAATACAATCCACCTGTGTGTAATCAAGTCTCCGTATAAATGCACCTGCACTGTGATAGTCTCAGAGGTCCGTTAAAGCGCAGAGAGCATCATGAAGAACAAGGAACACACCAGGCAGGTCCGAGATACTGTTGTGAAGAAGTTTAAAGCCGGATTTGGATACAAAAATATTTCCCAAGCTTTAAACATCCCAAGGAGCACTGTGCAAGCGATAATATTGAAATGGAAGGAGTATCAGACCACCGCAAATCTACCAAGACCTGGCCTTCCCGCTAAACTTTCAGCTCATACAAGGAGAAGACTGATCAGAGATGCAGCCAAGAGGCCCATGATCACTCTGGATGAACTGCAGAGATCTACAGCTGAGGTGGGAGACTCTGTCCATAGGACAACAATCAGTCGTATATTGCACAAATCTGGCCTTTATGGAAGAGTGGCAAGAAGAAAGCCATTTCTTAAAGATATCCATAAAAAGTGTCGTTTAAAGTTTGCCACAAGCCACCTGGGAGACACACCAAACATGTGGAAGAAGGTGCTCTGGTCAGATGAAACCAAAATTGAACTTTTTGGCAACAATGCAAAACTTTATGTTCGGCGTAAAAGCAACACAGCTGAACACACCACCCCACTGTCAAACATGGTGGTGGCAGCATCATGGTTTGGGCCTGCTTTTCTTCAGCAGGGACAGGGAAGATGGTTAAAATTGATGGGAAGATGGATGGATCCAAATACAGGACCATTCTGGAAGAAGAATGGTGATGAAGAAGAAGAACCTGATGGAGTCTGCAAAAGACCTGAGACTGGGACGGAGATTTGTCTTCCAACAAGACAATGATCCAAAACATAAAGCAAAATCTACAATGGAATGGTTCAAAAATAAACATATCCAGGTGTTAGAATGGCCAAGTCAAAGTCCAGACCTGAATCCAATCGAGAATCTGTGGAAAGAACTGAAAACTGCTGTTCACAAATGCTCTCCATCCAACCTCACTGAGCTCGAGCTGTTTTGCAAGGAGGAATGGGAAAAAATGTCAGTCTCTCGGTGTGCAAAACTGATAGAGACATACCCCAAGCGACTTACAGCTGTAATCGCAGCAAAAGGTGGCGCTACAAAGTATTAACTTAAGGGGGCTGAATAATTTTGCACGCCCAATTTTTCAGTTTTTGATTTGTTAAAAAAGTTTGAAATATCCAATAAATGTCGTTCCACTTCATGATTGTGTCCCACTTGTTGTTGATTCTTCACAAAAAAATACAGTTTTATATCTTTATGTTTGAAGCATGAAATGTGGCAAAAGGTCGCAAAGTTCAAGGGGACCGAATACTTTCGCAAGGCACTGTACATGCAGACACGTGTACACACACACACACACACACACACACACACACACACACACACTCACACACACACACACACACACACACACACACACACACACACACACACACACACACACACACACACACACACACACAAGACTGATTGTAGAACTAGAGTGGTACTAAATGACGAGCACTATCTTGCTTAGTTACCTCTCTAGTGTAAAGTCTTGTGTGTGGTGTGTTTCCTGTGAGATAAAGGATAAATAAGCAGTGCTTGACTTGGGCAGGAGCTCACCGAAGCTGAGTACCAGCACCTCAAGTTCTTTTCTGCTTGAGCTCCTGTTCCTCTTATAGAATATTATCTCAAAAGTATTGTGGTGCTCCTGCACCTAAATATAAACAGTACCGCCAACCAAAATGATTATCGGGGCCAATTTCAGTCCAAGTCAAGCACTGTAAATAAGTCACACCACCGTGTGTGATGCCTCTGCTCACAGGGTGTTGTGTGTGTGATGCCTCTGCTCACAGGGTGTTGTGTGTGACGCCTCTGCTCACAGGGTGTTGTTTGATGCCTCTGCTCACAGGGTGTTGTGTGTGTGATGCCTCTGCTCACAGGGTGTTGTGTGTGATGCCTCTGCTCACAGGGTTTTGTGTGTGTGACGCCTCTGCTCACAGGGTGTTGTTTGATGCCTCTGCTCACAGGGTGTTGTGTGTGTGATGCCTCTGCTCACAGGGTGTTGTTTGATGCCTCTGCTCACAGGGTGTTGTGTGATGCCTCTGCTCACAGGGTGTTGTGTGATGCCTCTGCTCACAGGGTGTTGTGTGTGATGCCTCTGCTCACAGGGTGTTGTGTGTGATGCCTCTGCTCACAGGGTGTTGTTTGATGCCTCTGCTCACAGGGTGTTGTGTGATGCCTCTGCTCACAGGGTGTTGTGTGATGCCTCTGCTCACAGGGTGTTGTGTGATGCCTCTGCTCACAGGGTGTTGTGTGATGCCTCTGCTCACAGGGTGTTGTTTGATGCCTCTGCTCACAGGGTGTTGTTTGATGCCTCTGCTCACAGGGTGTTGTGTGATGCCTCTGCTCACAGGGTGTTGTTTGATGCCTCTGCTCACAGGGTGTTGTTTGATGCCTCTGCTCACAGGGTGTTGCGTGTGTCTGTCTGTGTTTGTATGTATGCATAGTTTCACAGGGCATGTCATCTGAATTCTGATTTTCTACTTTAGAATAGTAATGTTCATAATAACCCGGAGGGGTCTATGGAGCCAGTCAGCCAGTAAGGTAGCCCTACAGGTTAGTTTGGCCAGTTTGGAGAAGTTTGGCAAGTCTGGAGAAGTATTGCCAGATTGGAGAAGCTAGGCCAGTTTGGAGAAGCTTGGCCAGTTTGGAGAAGTTTTTTCGGTTTGGAGAAGCTTGGCCAGTTTGGAGAAGCTTGGCCAGTCTGGAGAAGCTTGTCAGGTTTGGAGAAGCTTGGCCAGTTTGGAGAAGCTTGGCCAGTTTGGAGAGGTTTTTCCGGTTTGGAGAAGCTTGACCAGTTTGGAGAAGTTTTTCCGGTTTGGAGAAGCTTGGCCAGTTTGGAGAAGCTTGGCCAGTTTGGATAAGTTTTTCCGGTTTGGAGAAGCTTGGCCAGTTCGGAGAAGTTTTTCCGGTTTGGAGAAGCTTGGCCAGTTTGGAGAAGCTTGGCCAGTTTGGAGAAGTTTTGCCGGTTTGGAGAAGCTTGGCCAGTTTGGAGAAGATTTTCCGGTTTGGAGGAGTTTTTCCGGTTTGGAGAAGCTTGGCCAGTTCGGAGAAGTTTTTCCGGATTGGAGAAGCTTGGCCAGTTTGGAGAAGCTTGGCCAGTTTGGAGAAGCTTGGCCAGTTTGGAGAAGTTTTTCCAGTTTGGAGAAGCTTCGCCAGTTTGGATAAGTTTTGCCGGTTTGGAGAAGCTTGACCAGTTTGGAGAAGCTTGGCCAGTTTGGAGAAGCTTGACCAGTTTGGAGAAGTTTTTCCGGTTTGGAGAAGCTTGGCCAGTTTGGAGAAGTTTTTTCGGTTTGGAGAAGCTTGGCCAGTTTGGAGAAGATTTTCCAGTTTGGAGAAGCTTGGCCAGTTTAGAGAACGCTGCAGTGTTACTACATTCTTCTTAACTGAAAAGTAGTTTGATGAATAACTACAGTCAGAATAAGAGGTATTCACTCTCATTCAAAGACATTAGACATATGCAGGGATTTCTCCTTTCTGCGTGTTTTCTGTTATTGTTTGGTTACTATGGTGATACAGTCATGTGAAGTAATCATTAACTTTAGAAAATCTAATATAATAAAATATAATTTGTTCAGTAACTAATTCACATGAAGAACTAGTTCACATGTACATTAGAGTTTCCATTTCCATCAGATAAAGAGGGACAAGGAGAGGAAAGGGGAGGGGAGAGTGGGGTGTGGTAATCAATGTTTAAAACCAACAGCCCATCCCTCTCTTCCTCACTCCCTCTCTCTCTCTTTCTCTGACTGTCCAACTCCTCGCACAACTTCGGTGAGTGAAAACTAAACCTAGTAAAACATGTACCTGAGTGCCTCGCTCATAAAATGCTTCAGTTTGTTTTAGCTGTGTGTGTCTATGATGTGTTAGATGTGCCAAATTATACATTCTCAATGGAGGGTTTACAACATTTATTTGCAATTGTGTGTAGTTTAATGTTTTATACTTGACTGCAAAAGTATGAATGACTTCAGGGTGTGCTTTGCAACAGTTAGTAAGCGCCTGTCTACACTGTTTGTGCTCTTGAGCCAAGCTCTGCGGAGGGCGTAACTCTGTCTGCCTTTCCATTCAAACATGTGTGGGTGCTACTCAGAGCACTACGCAGTTTAAATGAAAGAATCTCTCTTCTCTTCCTCCTCCTCCTCCTCCCCTCTCTCTCCCTCAATCCTTCCATAGTGCAGAACACTACCTCTTTCTATCCTCCACACCCCCCCTCTCTCTCTCGCTCTCTCTTTCTTTCACTCTGTCCTTACCATAAACTCTCTCTCTCCTCGCTCTGACCATTCTGTGAGTAGAGTGTGTTTCTAGTTATCAGATGGGCAGTCAGGGGAGGGGGGGGGGGGGGGGGGGGTAAGAAGGTGTGTCTGATTGGATGCCTGCTGGTCCTGGGGCAGCTGACAGTGACTCAGAGAGAGATCAGTGGAGTCCACCACAGTGACTGGGGTTGTTCCTTACAACTATAATGTTGTGCTTACCATGTTCGTACTGTATGGTTGCTTCAACTCCTTATTTGACCGCACTTACTGCAAGTCACACTGGAGAGGAGGGTCAGCTAAATGAGGGATTTACATTACAGACGCTTCCTTAAACTCAAGATCTAGACTATGGGTAGGCAGAGCAAGAGAGAATAGAGAGAGCCACCTCCCTATATAGTGGTGAGATATTTGAAGGGACAGAGTGAAAAGACACACCTTAACCTAACTAGATAGAAAGAGGGTGGAGACAGGTGAGGGGTGGGGGAGGTGCTGGGATTTCTATGTTATTGTTTGCCTGAAATTACCAACACGGCTTTCAGCCTGCCCACCAATTTCCTCCCATCTGTCTTTTTGTCTATGTGTCTGTCCCTCTCTCTCTCTCTTTCTCTTTATATATATATATATACTTTATATCTTTCTCTCCTTAAAATCCCCCAGAGTTAATGAGAGAGACATGCTAGGGCGTTGGCTAGAGCAATGTCTGTTTGTGTTTAAACAACTCAGCCCCCTCTTCACTTCCTTTCTCCACTCCATATCCGCCTCTCTCTCTCTCTTACCTCTCTCCGCCTCTCTCTCTCTCTCTAATTGCCTCTGTTGCGTTGCTCTCCATCTCTCCTCCCCCTCTCTTTCTCTTCTTCCCTTTGTGGTAGAGATGTAGAACTTGTTTGCAGTAGTGGGGTGTGGTGTGTGTGTAACAACCGTGTGCAACAACCGTTAATATTCTTTAAACCCTCTATTCAACCTGAACCTTATGTTTAAACACGATTAAACCAGTGCCAACATGACTTTATTTCCCAGACATGTATGGAATGGTAACCCGGATGTAAGATAAAAATAGATTTGAATTGGATTATTCAGTCAACAATAAGACATTTATCCCTTTAACTTAGTTTCTGGGATTTCACATTTCAAAAAGTCAAATAAATTAATCAAATATTTCATATAATGTTGATAATATTAGATGTATTATACTGTGAATACAGAGTAAGCAAACATTCCTCTCTCTGTGTGTGGACATCATGTCCACTAGCATCCTGCTATCATAATAAAACATTGATAATACCACAAATTAATAACCTATACTTGTACCTCCATTCTCTCTCTCTCTCTCTCTCTCTCTCTCTCTCTCTCTCTCTCTCTCTCTCTCTCTCTCTCTCTCTCTCTCTCTATCTCTCTCTCTCTCTCTCTCTCTCTCTGTGTGTGTTGTAGTCACCATGGCACAGGTCCAGCAGGGTATGGCATTGCTCATCTCAGCCTTCCACAAGTACTCTGGCAAGGAGGGCGACAAGACGACCCTGAGCAAGGGAGAACTCAAAGATCTGCTCAACGCTGAGCTTGGAGAGATGATGGGGGTGAGTGCATCCTAGGAACAGTTCAGTTCAGTCATGCTTTATTAGCAGCACAACCAAATACAATACTGCTAAAGACAGACACCATTGAAATATTGAATTGCTTGGAACATCACAAACACATGACCCGCCTCATCCAATAGAATAACTTAATCTCTCACACCTTTATAAACAAATAACTGTGTGGATTCTAGTGTTAACTTCTGAAATCAAAGTCTCACCCATTACCTCTCTCTCTCTCTGATCATTATAACAGAAAAACACTGACCAGGCAAAGGTTGACAAGATCTTCAAAGATCTGGACGCTAACTCAGATGGCAGTGTGGACTTCCAGGAGTATGTCACACTGGTGGCCTGCCTCACCATGGTGTGCAATGAGTTCTTCACCAAGAAGTGAAACAGCTCCCCCTGCCCACTCTCCACAGAACAGCAGCTCTTGCTCCATGAGTGAATTCATGATAAGATTAGCAAGATCCTCAATGCAGGTTCAAAGGGACAGAGATGCAGGTTTACACACATACACAGAAAAAGGGTTGGGTTGATTATACACACCACACATAGACAGACAGGTGAAGGACACAGACACTGACATGTACACATACAGACATATAGGCTACTATCTCATGAGATGGAGAGGAAGCTCTTTGGTTTGTTTAAAGTGAAAAATGAAATAAACTATTTTAATATGTTTGGAAGAAAGCTGACTTATCATTTGTGCAGGTGTGTGTGTGTGTGTGTGTGTGTGTGTGTGTGTGTGTGTGTGTGTGTGTGTGTGTGTCTGTGTGTCTGTGTGTCTGTGTGTCTGTGTGTTTGTGCATGTGTGATTGCCTGTGTATGTCCTAAATAGGATACAGCAAGCAACATGAATCAAACATGAACCTTTGTTTTCAGACACCTGCTGAAATAATACAATATGTTGATTATGTCAACGTAACCCAAAATCACACAATGAAATTAGGGGTTATGAGGCATAGCCTATATTTGACTACTTAATTACGTCACAATATTGTTATCTACTCCAGAGCCAGTAAGAATACAGGAAGTCAACTGTTACTGTATAAAGCCGCCCTGCATAAACCGGAAATAAATAGATTAGCCAATCAGACACCTGGCTGCTGGATGGAATAAGGAAGTAATCTGCATAGGCTAATCCTAATCCACAGACAAAGGCCATTTTAATCGTAGATCTTCTCGGCAGGCTGGGCGCGACTGGCTGGGTCTGTGGGATTGATCCACCAAAGATTGGAGGATACCCAAAATCTATTTCTCCAATAGGAATCCCAGATCACGCTTGTGACAGCACGCACATGGATCTAATCTTCCTCTCTCCCATTGACCTCAATACAACCACATGGTGATCTGTTCAACTACCCCTGTTCTGTAGTTGTTCATGGAAGTAATTGTTGGATGTGCCTCTAAGTTTAAACCCTCTCTGACTCTCTACCTACTATAGGTAGTAACCGGCTTTTGCACAGAAGGCTGTAGTGAATGGAGGTGGATGGAAGCGCCTTTGATGTGGTTTAGATAATCTATTGTTTGCTTTTGGCTGTCTGGTGACATGTTCGGCAGTGTGAAGAAAATCATCTCTCTGTTTGAGACTCGACGGCAGCCTCGCCCCCTCTCTCTACCTCCTTCCCTCCATCCATATCTCTCTCCATCTCTAACTCCTTCCCTCCCTCCATCTCGACCTCCTTCCCTCCATCCATCTCTCCATCCAATCTCTAACTCCTTCCCTTCCTCCATCTTTCTTCATCTCTTCCCCAATCCCCTCCCTTCCTCCCTATCCCCTCTCTGTCCCCCTTAAAGGGACACTCCTCTCCTTTCGCCTCCCTCTCTGGCTACCCTTCCTCCCTATCCCCTCTCTGTCCCCCTTAAAGGGACACTCCTCTCCTTTCGCCTCCCTCTCCGGCTACCCTTCCTCCCTCTCCCCCAGTTGTAGTTTTTCACAGTGAGAGAAAGAGAGAGAGCGAGAGAGATAGAGAGAGAGGAAGCTGACAGTCTCGGTCCCTGCACACAAATATTCCCTGGCCTGTTTACCAACAAAAGGCACGCACCATGACTACCATGACTCATTCATGACTCATACCACATGGATGTGGCCGGACATATACTGTTCACCAAGGCACATTGCAGGCAGGTATACACACAAACACATTATAATATATGCCATTTAGCAGCACGGAGCACAGACATACAGACATGCACACACACACACACACACACACACACACACACACACACACACAGTCCTGAGGTTGGCACCAGACTGGTTGTAGAGGAGCATTTTCCCACAACACATCCCAAGTGTAGTGGATGTTTAGTAAACCATGTCCATTGACAGCAGTTAACAGTAATGTTACCATGTCATATTTTTCTACTGACGAAACCAAGACCAGTCTAGGATATCTGACTGTCAGTGCTAGTTGTCTGAGAAGGTCGTACAGGGTAACAGCCTGAACAGAGCAGCAGACCAGACTGGTAGTGTTTACAGCATTCCTGTGGTCAGCTGTGTTCCAGTCATACTCTTTTAGTGTGGCAGTTGGATTATTTGCTTTCTGCGTGTTTCCCTTCTGTACAGTTACCATGGCTACCCTACCTGGGTTCTATCTTTGACAGGAAGGATCAATGTTTTCTGTTTGTAACATGTTGTTTTTGTTTTAATGGAACAGAAAGTGCCAGGGAAGCTCAGCTGAAATATGTGTTTTCAAATCATGGATAATTTCTCCACTTCATGGGTGGTACTGTACTACGGTATTCCACTACTGTTACGCTCCTGGTAGCCCAGAAGGGTCCCACATGTTTAAACATCAACCAGTCTCAACCCCAAATCACATGAATGTCCTGAATGCGTGTGTGTTTCTGTGTGTCTGCTTGCATATGTGTGTGTGTGTGTGTGTGTGTGTGTGTGTGTGTGTGTGTGTGTGTGTGTGTGTGTGTGTGTGTGTGTGTGTGTGTGTGTGTGTGTGTGTGTGTGTGTGTGTGTGTGTGTGTGTGTGTGTGTGTGTGTGTGTGTGTGTGTGTGTGTGTGTGTGTGTGTGTGTGTGTGTCCTAAAGCCTAAAGCAATATCTCTTCTTCTTAGACACACACACACAGATACATTCTATTGCAGTGAGTCACCAACTTTGTTACACAATTACACAAACTTAACAGAGTTTATTCTCCTGACTCCACCCACTGCCCCACCCCTCTCCCTCTCTCTCTCTCTCTCTGTCTCCCTTTCGCTCTCTGTCTCTGTCTCTCTCCCTCTCTCTATCTCTCTCAATTCAATTCAATTCAAGAGGTTTGTCTTCAAATTCTTTGTTGATCTGTGTAATCTGAGGGAAATATGTCTCTCTAATATGGTCATACATTTGGCAGGTTAGAAAGTGCAGCTCAGGTTCCACCTCATTTTGTGGGCAGTGAGCACATAGCCTGTCTTCTCTTGAGAGCCATGTCTGCCTACGGCGGCCTTTCTCAATAGCAAGGCTATGCTCACTGAGTCTGTACATAGTCAAAGCTTTCCTTAAGTTTGGGTCAGTCACAGTGGTGAGGTATTCTGCCACTGTGTACTCTCTGTTTAGGGCCAAATAGCATTCTAGTTTGCTCTGTTTTTTTGTTAATTCTTTCCAATGTGTCAAGTAATTATCTGTGGGGTCTGTTTGTGTTTGTGAACAGAGCCCCAGTACCAGCTTGCTTAGGGGACTCTTCTCCAGGTTCATCTCTCTGTAGGTGATGGCTTTGTTATGGAAGGTTTGGGAATCGCTTCCTTTTAGGTGGTTGTAGAATCTCTTTTCTGGATTTTGTTCATTAGTGGGTATCGGCCTAATTCTGCTCTGCATGCATTATTTGGTGTTCTACGTTGTACACAGAGGGTAATTCTGCAGAATTCTGCATGCAGAGTCTCAATTTGGTGTTTGTCCCATTTTGTGAAATCTTGGTTGGTGAGCGGACCCCAGACTTCACAACCATAAAGGGCAATGGGCTCTATGACTGATTCAAGTATTTTTTGGAACACCATTATTTTGGTCTTACTGAGATTTACTGTCAGGGCCCAGGTCTGGCAAAATCTGTACAGAATATCTAGGTGATGCTGTAGGCCCTCCTTGGTTGGTGACAAGTAGGGTGAGGCCGGGTGCTGCAGACCTTTCTAGTGCCCGCGCCAATTCGTTGATATACAGTGGGGAGAACAAGTATTTGATACACTGCTGATTTTGCAGGTTTTCCTATTTACAATGCATGTAGAGGTCTGTAATTTTAATCATAGGTACACTTCAACTGTGAGAGACAGAATCTAAAACAAAATCCAGAAAATCACATTGTATGATTTTTAAGTAATTAATTTGCATTTTGGAGAAGCTTGGACAGTTTGGAGAAGTTTTGCCGGTTTGGAGAAGCTTGGCCAGTTTGGAGAAATTTTGCCAGTTTGGAGAAGCTTGGCCAGTTTGAAGAAGTGTTGCCGGGTTGGAGAAGCTTGGCCAGTTTGGAGAAGTTTTTCCAGTTTGGAGAAGCTTGGCCAGTTTGGAGAAGTTTTTCCAGTTTGGAGAAGCTTGGCCAGTTTGGAGAAGTTTTTCCAGTTTGGAGAAGTTTGGCCAGTTTGGAGATGTTTTTCCGGTAAAATTATACTAGGAGAAGTTTTTCTGGTTTGGAGAAGCTTGGCCAGTTTGGAGAAGTTTTGCCGGTTTGGAGAAGCTTGGCCAGTTTGGAGAAGCTTGGCCAGTTTGGAGAAATTTTGCCAGTTTGGAGAAGCTTGGCCAGTTTGAAGAAGTCTTTCCGGTTTGGAGAAGCTTGGCCAGTTTGGAGAAGCTTGGCCAGTTTGGAGAAGTTTTTCCAATTTGGAGAAGCTTGGCCAGTTTGGAGAAGCTTGGCCAGTTTGGAGATGTTTTTCCGGTAAAATTATACTAGGAGAAGTTTTTCTGGTTTGGAGAAGCTTGGCCAGTTTGGAGAAGTTTTGCCGGTTTGGAGAAGCTTGGCCAGTTTGGAGAAGCTTGGCCAGTTTGGAGAAGCTTGGCCAGTTTGAAGAAGTGTTGCCGGTTTGGAGAAGCTTGGCCAGTTTGGAGAAGTTTTTCCAGTTTGGAGAAGCTTGGCCAGTTTGGAGAAGTTTTTCCAGTTTGGAGAAGCTTGGCCAGTTTGGAGAAGTTTTTCCAGTTTGGAGAAGTTTGGCCAGTTTGGAGATGTTTTTCCGGTAAAATTATACTAGGAGAAGTTTTTCTGGTTTGGAGAAGCTTGGCCAGTTTGGAGAAGTTTTGCCGGTTTGGAGAAGCTTGGCCAGTTTGGAGAAGCTTGGCCAGTTTGGAGAAATTTTGCCAGTTTGGAGAAGCTTGGCCAGTTTGAAGAAGTCTTTCCGGTTTGGAGAAGCTTGGCCAGTTTGGAGAAGCTTGGCCAGTTTGGAGAAGTTTTTCCAATTTGGAGAAGCTTGGCCAGTTTGGAGAAGCTTGGCCAGTTTGGAGATGTTTTTCCGGTAAAATTATACTAGGAGAAGTTTTTCTGGTTTGGAGAAGCTTGGCCAGTTTGGAGAAGTTTTGCCGGTTTGGAGAAGCTTGGCCAGTTTGGAGAAGCTTGGCCAGTTTGGAGAAATTTTGCCAGTTTGGAGAAGCTTGGCCAGTTTGAAGAAGTGTTGCCGGTTTGGAGAAGCTTGACCAGTTTGGAGAAATTTTGCCAGTTTGGAGAAGCTTGGCCAGTTTGGAGAACGCTGCAGTGTTACTACATTCTTCTTAACTGAAAAGTAGTTGGAGGAATAACTACAGTCAGAATAAGAGGTATTCACTCTCATTCAAAGACATCAAATCAAATCAAATCAAATTTTATTTGTCACATACACATGGTTAGCAGATGTTAATGCGAGTGTAGCGAAATGCTTGTGCTTCTAGTTCCGACAAGGCAGTAATAACAAGTAATCTAACTAACAATTCCAAAACTACTGTCTTGTACACAGTGTAAGGGGATAAAGAATATGTACATAAGGATATATGAATGAGTGATGGTACAGAGCAGCATAGGCAAGATACAGTAGATGGTATCGAGTACAGTATGTACAAATGAGATGAGTATGTAAACAAAGTGGCATAGTTTAAAGTGGCTAGTGATACATGTATTACATAAGGATACAGTCGGTGATATAGAGTACAGTATATACGTATGCATATGAGATGAATAATGTAGGGTAAGTAACATTATATAAGGTAGCATTGTTTAAAGTGGCTAGTGATATATTTACATCATTTCCCATCAATTCCCATTATTAAAGTGGCTGGAGTTGAGTCAGTGTCAGTGTGTTGGCAGCAGCCACTCAGTGTTAGTGGTGGCTGTTTAACAGTCTGATGGCCTTGAGATAGAAGCTGTTTTTCAGTCTCTCGGTCCCAGCTTTGATGCACCTGTACTGACCTCGCCTTCTGGATGATAGCGGGGTGAACAGGCAGTGGCTCGGGTGGTTGATGTCCTTGATGATCTTTATGGCCTTCCTGTGACATCGGGTGGTGTAGGTGTCCTGGAGGGCAGGTAGTTTGCCCCCGGTGATGCGTTGACATTAGACATATGCAGGGATTTCCCCTTCCTGTATGTTTTCTGTTATTGTTTGGTTACTATGGTGATACAGTCATGTGAAGTAATTACTAACTTTAGAAAATATATATGCCTAGTATAATTTGTTCAGTAACTAGTTCACATGAAGAACTAGTTCACATGTACATTAGAGTTTCCATTTCCATCAGATAAAGAGGGATAAGGAGAGGAAAGGGGAGGGGAGAGTGGGGTGTGGTAATCAATGTTTAAAACCAACAGCCCATCCCTCTCTTCCTCACTCCCTCTCTCTCTCTTTCTCTGACTGTCCAACTCCTCGCACAACTTCGGTGAGTGAAAACTAAACCTAGTAAAACATGTACCTGAGTGCCTCGCTCATAAAATGCTTCAGTTTGTTTTAGCTGTGTGTGTCTATGATGTGTTAGATGTGTCAAATTATACATTCTCAATGGGGGGTTTACAACATTTATTTGCAATTGTGTGTAGTTTAATGTTTTATACTTGACTGCAAAAGTATGAATGACTTCAGGGTGTGCTTTGCAACAGTTAGTAAGCGCCTGTCTACACTGTTTGTGCTCTTGAGCCAAGCTCTGCGGAGGGCGTAACTCTGTCTGCCTTTCCATTCAAACATGTGTGGGTGCTACTCAGAGCACTACGCAGTTTAAATGAAAGAATGTCTCTTCTCTTCCTCCTCCTCCCCACTCTCTCTCCCTCCCTCAATTCTTCCATAGTGCAGAACACTACCTCTTTCTATCCTCCACACCCCCCTCTCTCTCTCTCTCTCGCTCTCTCTTTCCTTCACTCTGTCCTTACCATAAACTCTCTATCCCCTCACTCTGACCATTCTGTGAGTAGAGTGTGTTTCTAGTTATCAGATGGGCAGTCAGGGGAGGGGGGGGGGGGGGGGGGGGTAAGAAGGTGTGTCTGATTGGATGCCTGCTGGTCCTGGGGCAGCTGACAGTGACTCAGAGAGAGATCAGTGGAGTCCACCACAGTGACTGGGGTTGTTCCTTACAACTATAATGTTGTGCTTACCATGTTCGTACTGTATGGTTGCTTCAACTCCTTATTTGACCGCACTTACTGCAAGTCACACTGGAGAGGAGGGTCAGCTAAATGAGGGATTTACATTACAGACGCTTCCTTAAACTCAAGAACTAGACTATGGGTAGGCAGAGAAAGAGAGAATAGAGAGAGCCACCTCCCTATATAGTGGTGAGATATGTGAAGGGACAGAGTGAAGAGACACACCTTAAGCAAACTAGATAGAAAGAGGGTGGAGACAGGTGAGGGGTGGGGGAGGTGCTGGGATTTCTATGTTATTGTTTGCCTGAAATTACCAACACGGCTTTCAGCCTGCCCACCAATTTCCTCCCATCTGTCTTTTTGTCTATGTGTCTGTCCCTCTCTCTCTCTCTTTCTCTTTATATATATATATATACTTTATATCTTTCTCTCCTTAAAATCCCCCAGAGTTAATGAGAGAGACATGCTAGGGCGTTGGCTAGAGCAATGTCTGTTTGTGTTTAAACAACTCAGCCCCCTCTTCTCTTCCTTTCTCCACTCCATATCCGCCTCTCTCTCTCTCTTACCTCTCTCCGCCTCTCTCTCTCTCTCTAATTGCCTCTGTTGCGTTGCTCTCCATCTCTCCTCCCCCTCTCTTTCTCTTCCTCCCTTTGTGGTAGAGATGTAGAACTTGTTTGCAGTAGTGGGGTGTGGTGTGTGTGTAACAACCGTGTGCAACAACCGTTAATATTCTTTAAACCCTCTATTCAACCTGAACCTTATGTTTAAACATGATTAAACCAGTGCCAACATGACTTTATTTCCCAGACATGTATGGAATGGTAACCCGAATGTAAGATAAAAATAGATTTGAATTGGATAATTCAGTCAACAATAAGACATTTATCCCTTTAACTTAGTTTCTGGGATTTCACATTTCAAAAAGTCAAATAAATTAATCAAATATTTCATATAATGTTGATAATATTAGATGTATTATACTGTGAATACAGAGTAAGCAAACATTCCTCTCTCTGTGTGTGGACATCATGTCCACTAGCATCCTGCTATCATTATAAAACATTGATAATACCACAAATTAATAACCTATACTTGTACCTCCATTCTCTCTCTCTCTCTCTCTCTCTCTCTCTCTCTCTCTCTCTATCTCTCTCTCTCTCTCTCTCTCTCTGTGTGTTGTAGTCACCATGGCACAGGTCCAGCAGGGTATGGCATTGCTCATCTCAGCCTTCCACAAGTACTCTGGCAAGGAGGGCGACAAGACGACCCTGAGCAAGGGAGAACTCAAAGATCTGCTCAATGCTGAGCTTGGAGAAATCATGGGGGTGAGTGCATCCTAGGAACAGTTCAGTTCAGTCATGCTTTATTAGCAGCACAACCAAATACAATACTGCTAAAGACAGACACCATTGAAATATTGAATTGCTTGGAACATCACAAACACATGACCCGCCTCATCCAATAGAATAACTTAATCTCTCACACCTTTATAAACAAATAACTGTGTGGATTCTAGTGTTAACTTCTGAAATCAAAGTCTCACCCATTACCTCTCTCTCTCTCTGATCATTATAACAGAAAAACACTGACCAGGCAAAGGTTGACAAGATCTTCAAAGATCTGGACGCTAACTCAGATGGCAGTGTGGACTTCCAGGAGTATGTCACACTGGTGGCCTGCCTGACCATGATGTGCAATGAGTTCTTCACCAAGAAGTGAAACAGCTCCCCCTGCCCACTCTCCACAGAACAGCAGCTCTTGCTCCATGAGTGAATTCATGATAAGATTAGCAAGATCCTCAATGCAGGTTCAAAGGGACAGAGATGCAGGTTTACACACATACACAGAAAAAGGGTTGGGTTGATTATACACACCACACATAGACAGACAGGTGAAGGACACAGACACTGACATGGTCACACATACAGACACATAGGCTACTATCTCAGAGGAAGAGAGGAAGAGAGGAAGCTCTTTGGTTTGTTTAAAGTGAGAAATGAAATAAACTATTTTAATATGTTTGGAAGAAAGCTGACTTATCATTTGTGCAGGTGTGTGTGTGTGTGTGTGTGTGTGTGTGTGTGTGTGTGTGTGATTGCCTGTGTATGTCCTAAATAGGATACAGCAAGCAACATGAATCAAACATGAACCTTTGTTTTCAGACACCTGGTGAAATAATACAATATGTTGATTATGTCAACGTAACCCAAAATCACACAATGAAATTAGGGGTTATGAGGCATAGCCTATATTTGACTACTTAATTACATCACAATATTGTTATCTACTCCAGAGCCAGTAAGAATACTGGAAGTCAACTGTTACTGTGAAGGTTCAATAGAGCCACATATAGAACCATCTCCAAGATGAAGCCTCCTACCCAGCAACATGAAACAACAAAGATAATATCCAAATAATGATACTGTATCGCAGCTCTCCATAGAGAACCATCTCCAAGATGAAGCCTCCTACCCAGCAACATGAAACAACAAAGATAATATCCAAATAATGATACTGTATCGCAGGTCTCCATATAGAACCTATTGGACAATACTGAAGATGAAAATTAAGATTAGCCGTAGTCCAGCAATCGCCTAGTCTTAGATTAAATCTAAGACAAGGCTGCGTAAGGAAGTTTGTACATGTCTATCACCAGACGATCATCGCCGCGGGTCAGAGCAGGAAGGAAGGGGGAAGCAACAGCGGCTACATAAAAATAGTGTGTAAAGTAGCACGCAGTAGAAGGAAAGGTTGTTCAGGTGTCAGGAACAGGTGTCCTGAGAGTGTGTGGCTGTATGTTTCAAGCGTCTCAGAGTAGGAGTGCTGATTTAGGATCCGTTTTGCTTTTTTAGATCAATATGAATGATACTACTTGGACAGAGGGGGACCTGATCCTAGATCAGCACTCCTCCTCAGAGGCACGATACATACAGCCCCTGGTCACGCAGCCACTCGGTTGAATCTAACACATCTCAATGATGCATTAATCTTGATCAGGGTTGGGGCCAATTCCACTGACTTTCTAGTCTGAACTGAACTACTATGGAGAACATCTATGTCAAATTCAACTGATGAGAATTGAAATTGACTGACACAACTCTGGTGTCAATAAAAATAACATTTAGGCCTACAGTAATCCAGGGTACTTGATATGTGAGTGTGAGACTAGAAGGTGGATGTTGTTGTGCTCCAGTCCAGTGCAGGGAGCCGGAGCAGAGGAGACCGACAGGGCCTAGTGAGGCCAGGAAAGAGTGAGGCTGTTCTGAGCTGAGCTCTTGGCTGTTCTCTCATCCATCAAGGTTTCGGCCAGAACATCTGAGCAGTGGGTTCTCATTACTCTTTGTGTGTTCATTTTACAGAGTAGGTTGATTGAGAACACATTGTATTTTATTTGGCACCTATTTCTTCTAGGCTTTCACCGGTTCTTGTGATGATTGAAAAGACAGGGGGCACTCAGGGACATTCACCATCAGACCATAGGAGCTTGTGTTGGGATTCAATACTCTTCACAATCAACAACATACACAGATAGATTGGCTAAACACATACGTCTGAGACATGTGACCATCAGTTTTATTAATGTGGTCTGTCCAGAGGAAGGAGGACAAAGGCAGTGGACATATTTTTATGGATGTCAATACTTGTCGTACTGGGAAACGAATTAGCATAAACTCAGTGGCAGTGGGCAGGCAAGGAATGCCACAAACTTTGCCATTGGCTGAGGCAGTGAGTAGGCGGAGGTTGGAATGAGAGGGTTCCTGTAAGAGCCAATCAGAGTGCCAGACAGTGGGGTGTGCGTGGGGGAGAAGTAAAACAGTCTCTCATCATGTGAGAGCTCAAAGACACACACACACACACATGCTCCTCACCATGGAAACGCTTCTCACCTCTGGGTTGTCGTGGAGACACTCCTCACCTGGACAGTAGACTCCGCCCTGCATTAACCGGAATTATATAGTTTACACCTGGCGGCTAGATGGAATAAGGAAGTAATCTGCATAGGCTAATCCTAATCCACAGACAAAGGCCATTTTAATCGGAGGTCTTCTCGGCAGGCTGGGCTCGTCTGGCTGGGTCTGTAGGATTGATCCAGCAAAGATTGGAGGATACCCCAAATCTATTTCTCCAATAGGAATCCCAGATCACGCTTGTGACAGCACGCACATGGATCTAATCTTCCTCTCTCCCATTGACCTCAATACAACCACATGGTGATCTGTTCAACTACCCCTGTTCTGTAGTTGTTCATGGAAGTAATTGTTGGATGTGCCTCTAAGTTTAAACCCTCTCTGACTCTCTACCTACTATAGGTAGTAATCGGCTTTTGCACAGAAGGCTGTAGTGAATGGAGGTGGATGGAAGCGCCTTTGATGTGGTTTAGATAATCTATTGTTTGCTTTTGGCTGTCTGGTGACATGTTCGGCAGTGTGAAGAAAATAATCTCTCTGTTTGAGACTCGACGGCAGCCTCGCCCCCTCTCTCTACCTCCTTCCCTCCATCCATCTCTCTCTCCATCTCTAACTCCTTCCCTTCCTCCATCTCTCCCTCCATCTCTAACTCATTCTCTTCCTGCATCTGTTTCTTCATCTCTTCCCCTATCCCTCCCTTCCTCCCTATCCCCTCTCAGGTCCAGTAAAAAAGCCCCCCAGTCCCCCTTAAAGAGACACTCCTCTCCTTCTGGCTCCCTCTCCAGCTGCCCTTCCTCCTTCTCCAGCTGCCCTTCCTCCCTCTACCCTCAGACCAAACCCAGACCCCCCCTTAACCCCCCACCTGTCCACCAACCACTACAACTTCCTGCTAGATGGAGAGTAGGAGAAGAAGGCAGGGAGGGAGTGAGTGATACGGGTTGGGGTCATGGAGGGCTGAGAGGTCGTGGGGGGGTCAGGGTTAGGAACTCATGGCCGAGCGGACGGCAGGAGCTTCAGATAAGAAACCAAACATCTGTCACCATGGAGATTCCACAACACTTTTGGACCGCAACTAAACCTCAAATCCAGACCACTACTCAACCCCAACCTCAACCCCAGACCACTATTCAACCCCAGACCACTACTCAACCTGAACATCAACCGCAGACCACTATTCAACCCCAGACCACTGTTCAACCCCAACCTCAACCCCAGACCACTACTCAACCCCAACCTCAACCGCAGACCACTATTCAACCCCAGACCACTACTCAACCTGAACATCAACCGCAGACCACTACTAAACTCCAGACCACTACTCAACCCCAACCTCAACCCCAGACCAATACTCAACCAAAACCAAAACCTCACCCGCAGACCTCTACTCAACCCCAGACCACTACTCAACCCAAACATCAACCCCAGACTACTTCTAAGTCTCAACCTCAACCCCAGACAACTACTCAACCCCAACCTCAACACCAGACCCTGGCCCCGCTCCCATCCTGGTCGCTGTGTCTGAAGGGTACACCTTCTGTCCGGAATGCTGAGGCAGCCCTGCTGCTCTTCTGCCACAGGTAACCATGGAAATGGCCTGGCCATTTGTTGTTGGGAGGTGACTGTTCAGGAATAGACATCAATGTGAACCATGTGCACTAAGACACAATCTCCTTTGTTTTTGTTGTTGTTGTTGCAGTGGCTCCAGTAGCAGTAAGATTGCAATTGACAACAAGATTGAGCAAGCCATGGTAGGACAGTGTGTTTATGGTTATAGTGTCTGTAATGTGTTGTATTGAAGGACTTGGTGAAGACCCATCTGTTGCTGGAAGAATTGTGACATATTTGATGATATGCTATAATGATATGTTGTATATTGCTGTAGGACTTGGTGAAGAGCCACCTGATGCTGGCTGTGAGAGAGGAGGAGGAGCTACTGAGGAAGAGGATCAACCAGCTGTCAGAGAGGAATGCCCAGCTGGAGAGAGAGAACTACATACTGAGAGCACTGAGAGACAGACAGAGACACTAACGCACTCATCCACGCACACACAAACACACACATACACAAAGAGAAGTTAACAGTATTAGTACATGCCTTTCATTTTCTATTTAAAGGGGTGTTTTGATTAGTCCTGTAAAATGTGTATTTATATTTAACCTTTATGTACCCAGACGAGTCAAGAACATATTCTTATTTACAATGACAGCCTGGCTATGATGATGATGCTGTAGTTATGAAGAGGCCTGGTTGCCAGTCTCTATAACGTACAATTTCTTAGTATATTCCATGTCGTTTGCCAGAGACTGGTAACCAGAGACTGGTAACCAGGCTAATGAAGAGGGGTTCTGAAAGAGAAAGTGTGGTGTGCATATTCTGTAATTCTGCAAAAAAAATATGAATCAAATAAATAACTGTTACTAAAGAAGAGTTTGACTTGTGCTCTAGAGTCCACCACTTACACAAGCACACGCAACGTAACATGCACGCCAAGGGGCGCCATTGTATAATTTCCTACTAACGAAGAAACCGGAAGTGTGATTGTTTTGTTCTGTAGAAGGTGTTATGGCGGCGCCAGTGGAGGGAATTTCAAAAGTGAGCAGATCCTGCTAAATAGAGTCAATCTAACCTCATGTATTAACAGTGAAAACTACAAGAAACGCGTGAGCTCTGCTGTCATTCGGGGCGCTTCCTCATAACAGTAAACGGAGAATAAACGAAATGATTGAATTTGCATAGCTTTAGTTAACGTTAGCTAGCTAATTCGCCAAACAAACCCTATAACGTTAGCTGGCTAGTAGTATAACAAGTAAAGTTAGCTGGCTAACTGACTGGTGAACTTTCTAGAATGTCTGCTGTCGTCGTTAGCTAGCTAGCTGGCTGTGTGCTGAAAGCTCCCACTGAATGGAATCTAGCCAGAGATCTAACGTTAGCTAGATAACGTAACATCGTCATATCTGGTTGGAAGTGTAAAGTTAACGTTATTCAACCAACACTACAGATCCAACAATGGTAAGGGACTGGGTTCGGCATAGGACTCAAAATATGTTCAGTTTGCTCCATCGGAAAGGTTAGGTTAGGGGGTGTTAGGCAAAGTGTAACTGCCATTCAGAACCATACAAGATATTTTGCCTTGTATCTTACCTAACATCAGTAACAGAGCCGTCGCCCAAAGATAAAGACCCAGACTGGTGACCTAAGATGACCAGAGTAGGTCCCCTACAGCAGCGTCCTCTAGCAGGGTGCAATGACCCAGACATCCGACTGGTCCCAATGCCTGCCCCGGTGCCCCTGGTCCCCGCTAGCCTCCTGCGGTGCCCGGAACTGGACCTGTCTCTCCCCCTCAGCCCAGACCCACCACGACCCAACCCAGCTAGCCTGCTGAGAGGACGCAGCCACCGGCAGGTCAGTCTGACACATACACACACACACACACATACACACACTGACGGATAGTCACAGATGGTGCTTTTCTCAGTTGTCAAGACAGCCGTAGAAATGATGAGAGATCTGTGTGTGTCGGTCTGTGTTTTTGGAGAGACATCACTGAAGTGTGTGCCCCTGACTCTACAGGTGCGATTTGCCTCCGAGGAGCCTGTGGTTGTCACGGTGATAGCAGAGCCTAGCAAAGACCCTCCACCTTGGCAATGTCCTGGACACTCCAGCAGTTACTCAAAGGGGAAAAGACTCCATGGTAACTAACCCTCCTGGTCTAGAGTCTGATGTACTCATGTTCCCCTGAACAGGAGTTGCATGCATCAACCAATGGTTGTGTGCCACGTCATGGACTGCCGTCGCACCAGATTGCTATAACGTGATGTGGTTAGGTTGATACGTAAAATACCTATCCAGGTGTTATAAGATCTGGCATGAGTCAGCAATGTCTGAGCAGAGGACTGGTCAATAACTCTTCCTGTATTCCTCACATAGGTGGAGATCTGTGTTGGAGGGCAAGGTCAGCAACCAATGAGGAGGCTCCCTGTGAGGAGAGGGGTGGCAGCCTCCCTGAAGGGGCGGAGTTAAATACTACTCTGGCTCTGAGGGCTGAGCTAGATAACGTAGCAGGGGCAGAGTTTAACTCCCAGAAGGCTGTGCAGGAGCAACTACAGAAGTCAGACAGAACCAAGAACAGCATCAGCGCCCGGGCTACAGAGGGTAGCACACAGAAACACACACATGCAGACATAAACACACACACACACACAGAAACACACACATGCAGACATAAACACATGCAGACAAACACACACATGCAGACATAAACACACACATGCAGACATAAACACACACACACACACAGAAACATACACATGCAGACATAAACACACACATGCAGACATAAACACACACATGCAGACATAAACACATGCAGACATAAACACACACATGCAGACATAAACACACACATGCAGACATAAACACATGCAGACATAAATACACACATGCAGACATAAACACACACATGCAGACATAAACACACACAGAAACACACACATGCAGACATAAACACACACATGCAGACATAAACACACACATGCAGACATAAACACACACAGAAACACACACATGCAGACATAAACACACACCACACACTAACTGAGTGTATGTCCTGTCTTTGTCTATAGGGGTGAACGTCCCTCCATCCCAGCACCTCTACAGGGCATTGGTCAATGTGAATGTGGAGGAGGAGGAGCTTATCAGCCAGGCTCTACGTGACAGGCTTCAGCTGGTCTCGCCCACATGCAGCCATAGCAACAAGGCAAGTCCCTCTCACTGACCCCATCTGATTACATTTACGTGTGTGTGTAAGTAATATGTAAATAAAAGTGTGTGTAGAGCGAAAGCACTCATGACCTGCAACTAGTCCATAACTGTATTTGTAATCCGTGTGTGTGTGAGCAGAAAGAGGACAGTCCTGACCTGCAGGTTTTCTTCAGGGGGGATCTGCTGAGAGAGAAGCCCCTCCTACCAGGGGAGGAGATTACCATACCACGCCCCCAGCCCATCCCACGCCCCGCAGACACAACCTTCGACCTCTACCACAGACACACATGCTGGGAGGCTGGACCCTGACACACACTTACTCTGAACCTCTAGACTGAAAGGCCCTGTCCCAAAACTTAAGAAAAGTATTATCCCTTCTTTCCCTCCCTACCTCCGTCATTCTCAGATATAAATATTATATTTTAAACTAATTTAAGATATTAAAGGAATAAACCTGTATCATGTTGTTGAGCGATCTTTACTGCTTGCGTGTGTGCTTGAGCCTTCGTTTATGCTTGCTTGCATGTGTGTACGAGTTTTGGGCGTTGGAGAGCGAGGGAGGAGGTAGAGGTGGTAGAGGGATGAAGAGGTGAGGGAGAGATTGTCCAGGGATCGAAGATGGCTGTGAGGTGAGTACACAGCTTCAATTCACACTGCTGGGTGTGTACTGTTTGTAACGGGGGTATAGAGAGCAATAGTAATGGTGTCTCTTGTAGACACTAACGGAAGCTAACTCTGCCATGGCTTGTTGGCCAAAGTATGGGTTTTTTGGAGGGTTTGAGGATAAATGCCAAAGCATTTATGTAATCAAAACAAGCACAAAGGCATTACCAAATCAAAGTTTGCTTGTCACCAGCGCCGAATACAACAGGTGAACCTTGCAGTGAAATGCTTACTTACCGGCCCTAACCAACAGTGCCATAAGTAAAAAATAGGTATTAGGTGAACAATAGATAAGTAAAAAAACAACAGTAAAAAGACTGAAATAACAGTAGCGAGGCTATATACAGTAGCGAGGCTATAACTCAGACATGTAATGTTAACTGACTGATGATATTCTATGCATAAGATCTCCTAAGCCTGTGTTAACCTCAGACATTATTTTCTATGTTTATCCCAAAACGCTATTCTTTCCCCATTTAATTTCCCCAATAGGAATGGCTGATCGAACCAGAGGTTAGAGTGTGTTTATTATGTAGTGTTGTTGTGTGTAACACATTGGTGTAACAGGGAGTTTTGTGTTGGTGTGTGTGATTGCTAACATCGAGCAAGTCCTTTCCCTACCACAGGATAGACATGTTTGTGTTTCAGTGGTGGGAACAATTCTGTAATTTTGTGAAAATGGTACTCCATCTCCCAGATTAACTCAATTGACATGGAATTGAGCCCAAATCACCTAGATATGTTGTTTTACATCTCCTAGATGTGTGGTTCAGGACCATCTCCAGTTAGAATCCATCAGCCTACGTCACCCTGTGCTGTAACCTGGGTGATATAGACCATCCACACTCTCTCTCACACACACAGGCACGCTTGTACCATCTCAGCTCACCTCTCTCTCTCACACGCACACCCCAGTCTCTGAGACCCGGGCATCTCTCTCTGACCATGGACGTGTCAGCGCTGGGCAGTGGGAGCAGCTGTTCAGAGGATTGTGTGCTAGGGTCTGGCTGTCTGGAGGACTGTGGGAACCAGAGTGACCAGACTGACTGGGAATGGGAGGACTTCAGTGGGGCTGAGCTGGTGTGTGTGACAGCCGTGTGTGTGCTGCTGCTGGCCCTGGGCATCGCAGGAAATATGTTAACCATCCTGGTAGTTTGGCTCCGGCCACACCTGAGAAGCACCACCTACCTCTACCTGAGTAGTATGGCTGTCTCCGACCTCCTCATACTGCTTCTGATGCCTTTAGATCTGTACTACAAGGTAAGGGGGAGTCTCTCTAGCTGTGCAGGTTCTGGCCCTGGGGGTTAGATGATATAGTGTCTGTGCTGGGTTGTGTGTGTGTAACCTATCTGTGTGTCCGTCCCTCTAGCTGTGGAGGTTCCGGCCCTGGGATCTGGGTGATGCATTGTGTAAGCTGAGTGTGTTCATCAGTGAGAGTTGTACCTACTCCTCCATCCTCCACATCACCGCCCTTTCTCTGGAGCGCTACCTCGCTGTCTGTCGACCACTCACAGCCAAGACCCTGGTCACACGGACCCGCGTCCGCACTCTCATTGGCTGCCTGTGGGTTGTGGCCGTGATCAGCGCTGGGCCGGTGTTTGCTATGGTAGGGGTAGAGGAGCTGGGGGGAGGTGAGGGGGAGAGCGAGTGTCGCTGTACGGACTACGCCGTCTCCTCAGGCCTGCTGGGGGCCATGATGTGGCTCTCCAACCTCTACTTCCTGGTGCCGCTGGGCATTCTGGGAGTTGTGTATGGTCTAATCGGCAGGAAGCTTTGGCTCCGCCCACAACGCAGCAGCCGAGACCGCGCCCAGCGACACACCATCAAGATGCTCGGTGAGGCTGTGAGAGAGTCTCTGTATTTTACAGTTACTTTGATTTACTGGTTTGGGCCTCAGCAATACTACAGCTTAGCAGCCATTGTGAACCAACTATATCACACATACAGTAATAATGAGTTCTAATGTCAACTCTTTCTGTCGCTCCATCCCATATTCTCCTCTCTCTCTAGGGATGATCGTGCTGGCGTTTGTTCTGTGTTGGCTGCCGTTCCATGTTGGTCGGACGTTGTTCTCTCTGACTCTGGGCTCCAGCGCTGATATGTACTACATCTCTCAGTACTTTAACCTGGTCTCCTTTGTGTTGTTCTACCTCAGTGCTGCTGTCAACCCTATCCTCTACAACACCATGTCAGCACGCTACCGCCACGCTGTCCGCAGCCTGCTGCGCTCACACACACCCCGCTCCCACCACCCCCCACTCACCCCACAACACTCTACCACCACTCTGTAACTCACACACACCCCGCTCCCACCACCCCACAACACTCTACCACCACTCTGTAACTCACACACACCCCGCTCCCGCCACCCCCCACTCACGCCACAACACTCTACCACCACCCTGTAACTCACACACACCCCGCTCCCACCACTCCCCACTCACCTCACAACACTCTACCACCACCCTGTAACTCACACACACCCCGCTCCCACTCACCCCACAACACTCTACCACCACTCTGTAACTCACACACACCCCGCTCCCACCACCCCACAACACTCTACCACCACTCTGTAACTCACACACACCCCGCTCCCACCACCCCACAACACTCTACCACCACTCTAACTCACACACACCCCGCTCCCACCACGCCACAACACTCTACCACCACTCTGTAACTCACGGACACACACACACACACACACACACACACAGAAAACCTTGGAGATGGATGGAGGAATAAGACTTTGTTTAGAGGCACATTGTCTTTAGTGAGACATATTGTCAGATTTATTGTATAATATTTGGTTCATATATATTTGCCATTTTGATGACTGTTGGTTCTAAACCCCTGAAGGTGTGTGTGTTCTCAGAGTGATGTGTAATAAACTGTAATTCCAGCCTTTTGTCTTTGTGGTACTTTAGGTCTGGTGTGTGTGTGTTTCTGTGTCACCATGGTGACTGGTGAGGGTAAGAATGGCCCCTGGGGAGTATTGGCGGGTTGGGAGATTGATTAGAGGGGGTTACTGGGATTATTGGTTAATGTGAGGGAGGGAGGGATGTAAGGTGTGTGTGTAGCAGTAGGAGGTTGCAGCCTTTGAGTTGACAGCGTGCTCAGAGTTCCACTCTGTCTCATCACAGACTGACTGATTTAGCAGACTTGACACCTGCAAGCCCACCCACCCCACTCTCTCACACAGCTCCTGGGAAGCTCTTGGGGGGCCCCCCATTCTAGGAAATCAGTGACATCAATTAACAAGGGAGACAAGGACACTAGGGGCTACTGCAAACCTCCAGGCTCAGATCTGAATATCACAGCAAAGTTTTTTTAAAGGCCCTTTTTTCACATCACAGTACAACATATTCAGTCCTCTACTGTGCATTTGAGCATTTTCTATTAATGTACATTTTTGAAGTTAATCTAAATAAAACATTTGACTGATAATAAACCCTGCACTCTTCATTTGATTCACTTTCTTTCATGACAGACTCGCTCAACCTGTCATGATGGAGAGAGAGAATGACATAATCTGAAATGTGTCTTTATATTGTGTGTATCTTGGGCTCTGTGTTTCAGAGTAGAGTTCCTATTCAGCCAATCCATCCCCCTCTACCTGCCTAGCACCATCATGGCACACTTGTCTTCTAGCCTCTGCTATTCTTCCTGCTTCCATTCTACTATACCTCTCAGGAGGAGAGCTGATAGATGTGGTATCAGGCCAATGGAAATACATTGTCCCCCAGCAAAATGAGTTGACATTTAGGCTGTTTATATGTGTATTTTACACTATGTTGTGGTAAAAATCGGAACATAATACTTGTCTGGATGTCAAGCCCAACACACATCATCGTTACCAATCAACTGCATTGCAGTTAAAGAACAACTGACTACCACCACTGACTTCCGTCTGCTAACTACACTACCAGCTTATACGAACGGGAGTTGGCATTTAAGTCGCATTTGCTAAACCTGAAAAGGAACAACTTCTAAATGTTATACAGCGAAAACAACCAAATATATCCAAATCGGACATTAGTAGATCTGTAAAGGGCCTGTTACAGTACATCAGTCATAACCAGTGGCGACCCGTCATTCAGAGCAGGTGGGTCTAAGTTTTGAGCCCTACATTTTTTGCAAAACAAATGGGCGGGCTTGCCTGTTTTGCATGTTCTTTTGGCATTAATAGGTGTCACATATCAGTTTTGTAAACAACGTTAAAAATATATACATATAATTGAGTTAATAAAGCCGCACAAACAGGTAGCTCCAAAATGCAGGTGCTTCAGCCTAGCTCAGTCCTTTCTGTAGTGGTGGGGCAGGCCAGCAGAAAATAGGAGCATTGCACAGTGATTGGCTCAGTGTTCTGTCACTCATGGGGATACTGTCACCCGCCTTTAGTAAGGTTAGACATCAATAATGTGAGCCCTTTGGGTGCTGCATAGAGTTACATTAGAAGTGCCCTTCCAAGAAGGCTCACGGTCATTGGCCACAGAAATCACGTCAAATCACGTAGCTTTGATTGGACTGATCATGTCAACATCTTACTTTCACAATCTTAGCTTGCAGTCATCATCATGAATCAAGTCTACTGGCAAATCCTTTTTAATCATTGTCATATGAAGATAAATAATGAAGATAAAATATAGACAAAACGTATCGGTGCTCATCGGTCATTGGACATAAACATTACACAACAATTTGAAGATCGCAAATTCAACAATGAGTGGTTTGTAAGGAATCGGTGACAGTGACTAACTGCAAGCATTGCAACTGGGAAGTCGGGAATAATACATTTTGAAAGGTCATTCAACTCGGAATTGTAAATCCAGCATCTTTCTCTTTGATGACAACATTTGCCCACGAAGGACCAGTGCGCCACTTTCCTGTTCAAGCACATCCCCAGAGAGATATGTATACTGTAGCTAAGAAAGTAATACTAGTATACATAAGTGTATGCTGTGTAGTAAGCTGTTAGTTGGCCATGTGCCTTACCTTAATCATTTGGTCTATTTTCACCAATGCGGTATTGTAAACACATCGTTCGTGGCCGGTGTGTGCTTGTTTGCAAACTTTTTGTGTATAGCTTGACAGTGCTCCTGATAGTAGTACACTGTAAGAACAGTCCATGTTCTGAATTCTGTTGCTGAACATTTCAAAAGTGCTGAACAAATAGGTATACTGACCACGTCCGTCCTAGCTCGCTCACCACATCCGTCCTAAACTCGCTCATCCGTCCTAGCTCGCTCAAGTTACGGATTGCCTTATCCGCTTGTCTTCCCCTTATGCCATAGTTTGTACTGTACATCTCAATTGTCAGTAGAAACCACATCTGTTTAAGCAAGTCAGCAATATCAGTTATGTTTTTTTAAAGGCAGTAAATGAGGGGGATAGATCCCAATGAGAACACACACATTCACACACAAGTCTTGTCATACAGCAATAATTACTGGAGTGACCACCCTCTTAGAATCTTACCTGTGAAGCCCCTGTAACCTTGGAACTTCACAGCTACGTTTCAAGTGTTCATGTCACATGCTCAAGTACAGTGACATTACTTTCTTGCAAACTCAAAACCCAACAATGCAATAATCAATAACAATGTAATACTAGAAAAAACATGAGAAATAAGAACACAATAAGTAAGTAAGCATATTATATACAGGGTCAGTTTTAATGGCATATTTAAAATGTGCAGGGATACTGGAGTAATGGAGGTAGATATGTATAGAAACAAGGTGAGTGTGTGAGTGTGCATAGAGACAGTGTGTTAGTGTGTAGGGCCCTGTGAGTGTGCATAGAGACAGTGTGTTAGTGTGTAGGGCCCTGTGAGTGTGCATAGAGACAGTGTGTTAGTGTGTAGGGCCCTGTGAGTGTGCATAGAGACAGTGTGTTAGTGTGTAGGGCCCAGTGAGTGTGCATAGAGACAGTGTGTTAGTGTGTAGGGCCCTGTGAGTGTGCATAGAGACAGTGTGTTAGTGTGTAGGGCCCTGTGAGTGTGCATAGAGACAGTGTGTTAGTGTGTAGGGCCCTGTGAGTGTGAATAGAGACAGTGTGTTAGTGTGTAGGGCCCTGTGAATGTGCATAGAGACAGTGTGTTAGTGTGTAGGGCCCTGTGAGTGTGCATAGAGACAGTGTGTTAGTGTGTAGGGCCCTGTGAGTGTGCATAGAGACAGTGTGTTAGTGTGTAGGGCCCTGTGAGTGTGCATAGAGACAGTGTGTTAGTGTGTAGGGCCCTGTGAGTGTGCATAGAGACAGTGTGTGAGTGTGTAGGGCCCTGTGAGTGTGCATAGAGACAGTGTGTTAGTGTGTAGGGCCCTGTGAGTGTGCATAGAGACAGTGTGTTAGTGTGTAGGGCCCTGTGAGTGTGCATAGAGACAGTGTGTTAGTGTGTAGGGCCCTGTGAGTGTGCATAGAGACAAATAAACGCTCAACAAAGATACAAGGTTAACTCAGATAGTCCACGTAGCTATTTTGTTATCTATTTATCAGTCGTATTGCTTGGGGATAGAAGCTGTTCAGTAGCCTGTTGGTGTCAGACTTGATGCACTGGTACCTCTTGCAGTGTGGAAGCAGAGAGAATAGTCTATGGCTTGGGTGGCTGGAGTCTAATGATTTTCCAGGCCTTCCTTCCACACCTGATATAGATGTCCTGGATGGCAGGAAGCTCAGCCCCAGTAACCTCCTGAGGGGGAAGAGGCACGTCACACCTTCTTCATGACTGTGCGTGTGTTTGGACCATTTTAAGTCTTGTGATTAGGACACCGAGAAACCTGAAGCTCTTGACCTGCTCCACTGCAGCCCTTTCGATGTGGATAGGGGCTCCACTACAGCCCTTTCGATGTGGATAGGGGCTCCACTGCAGCCCTTTCGATGTGGATAGGGGCTCCACTACAGCCCTTTCGATGTGGATAGGGGCTCCACTACAGCCCTTTCGATGTGGATAGGGGCTCCACTACAGCCCTTTCGATGTGGATAGGGGCTCCACTACAGCCCTTTCGATGTGGATAGGGGCTCCACTACAGCCCTTTCGATGTGGATAGGGGCTCCACTACAGCCCTTTCGATGTGGATAGGGGCTCCACTACAGCCCTTTCGATGTGGATAGGGGCTCCACTACAGCCCTTTCGATGTGGATAGGGGCTCCACTACAGCCCTTTCGATGTGGATAGGGGCTCCACTACAGCCCTTTCGATGTGGATAGGGGCTCCACTACAGCCCTTTCGATGTGGATAGGGGCTCCACTACAGCCCTGTCGATGTGGATAGGGGCTTCACTACAGCCCCGTCGATGTGGATAGGGGCACCACTACAGCCCTTTCGATGTGGATAGGGGCTCCACTACAGCCCTTTCGATGTGGATAGGGGCTCCACTACAGCCCTTTCGATGTGGATAGGGGCTCCACTACAGCCCTTTCGATGTGGATAGGGGCTCCACTACAGCCCTTTCGATGTGGATAGGGGCTCCACTACAGCCCTTTCGATGTGGATAGGGGCTCCACTACAGCCCTTTCGATGTGGATAGGGGCTCCACTACAGCCCTTTCGATGTGGATAGGGGCTCCACTACAGCCCCGTCGATGTGGATAGGGGCTTCACTACAGCCCCGTCGATGTGGATAGGGGCTCCACTACAGCCCTTTCGATGTGGATAGGGGCTTCACTACAGCCCCGTCGATGTGGATAGGGGCTCCACTACAGCCCTTTCGATGTGGATAGGGGCACCACTACAGCCCCGTCGATGTGGATAGGGGCTCCACTACAGCCCCGTCGATGTGGATAGGGGCTCCACTACAGCCCCGTCGATGTGAATAGGGGCGTGCTCGCTCCCCCGTTTCCTGCAGTCTATGATCCGCACCTTGGTCTTACTGACGTTGAGGGAGAGATTGATTCTCCGGCACCACACTGCCAGGTCACTGACCTCCTCCCTTTAGGCTGACTCAGCGTCGCCGGTGATCAGACCCTACCACCGTCGTGTCGTCAGCAAACTTGATGGTGTTGGAGTCGTGATTGGCCACGCAGTCGTGGATGAACAGGGAGTACAGGAGAGGACTAACCACACACCCCTGTGGGGCCCCAGTGTTGAGGGTCAGCGTGGCAGAGGTGATGTTGCCTATCCACAGCATCTGGGGTCGGACGGTCAGGAAGTCCAGGATCCAGTTGCAGAGGGAGGTGTTCAGACCCAGAGTCCTAAGCTTGGTGATGAGCTTGGAAGGGACAATGGTGTTGAACGCTGAGCTGTAGTCAATGAACAGCATTCTCACATAGGTATTCCTCTTATCTAGGTGGGTGAGGTCAGTGTGGAGAGCAAATGGAGTTGGACTAGGGAAGAGTTCCCCAAATTTGGCCCGTGGGAGATTTTATTTGGCCCCCGAAGTTTTCTGTGCCCAAATAAAAACGTTGGGGATTTTTAATTATTGGACATAAAAGACCAGGAAATAAAAAACACCAGGAAATCTGCTCCAAGTTATTTTAATTCAAGAAATCTGTTCCCAAGTATTCCCATGTATAATGGAGAGACACGTGATCGTATATAAATGTAAGCAAGGTTTGAAATGATTGTTTTAGTCAAACATTATATCTATTTGGGCTTCTCACGGTCTTTGCATCTACAAATTATTAGTAATTATGTTCCGGCCCCCCGACCATCCACGCAAGAAAAAAATTAAACCTGTGGTTTGGGATGGTGGAGTTAATGTGTTCCATAATCAGCCTCTCAAAGCACTTCCTGGTTACAGAAGTGAGTGGTACAGGGAGGTAGTCATTGTGACATGAAGCCTTAGAGCTCTTGGGGACAGGAATGATGGTGGTCACCAGCTGTTTCTGTAACACCAGTGTGATACTGCCTTTTTGTTTGATTGTTATTCAAACTGTTGATGAGGCATTAGAGTATATGCAAAAATTCTATCATCTATGCCAGCTTCAGAAGTGTTTCGCCTACTGCCTGTCTGACCTTTATTTGAAGTTTTCTTTTGTTAAACAAGCTCCAGTCTCTGTAATAACTATTGTATGTTCTAATTTACTATTCAGAAATTGTGACTCTCAGAAGTTTAAATAATGACTTAACAAGATAATATGCCATGGGTGGATTTCCATTTGTTGATTCATTTATTATTTTACACATTTGGAATAAACCGATTCTATTAGGAATAAACCAATTCCATTAGAATAAACCAATTCCATTAGGAATAAACCAATTATCTTAGCCATTTGTATCATGCCTTTGTTTAGGCTTCTAGATGTGGATGTTAAGCTGATTGTCAAGTATTTTATCATGTAGTTTCTTCAATAGCATTAAGAACAAAGTGGGGAATCAATGAAATCAGTGTCAATCTCAGTGGGCTCGTTTGAGTAATGCAACCGACTACAGAAAAGTTGAGTGAGGTTGGTGCGTCTGCAACAGCCCGAAAGTCAGACACTGATGTGGTTTCCCAACAGCAAGGCATAGTGCAGTGGCAGTGTTGCCATCATTTATATACTTTACATTTTTTTGTACTGTCTAAATAATTTCCAACCCACGTATCGCACACTCACAAACTTTCAATGTATTGTACTATTTATTTTATATATTGCGCAGAATGGCTAATAAGAAGAAAATATTAAGATGTGCAAACGAACACAGACACTGGACAGAGGAATTCTGCCTAGAAGGCCAGACTCCCGGAGTCGCCTCTTCACTGTTGAAGTTGAGACGGGTGTTTTGCGGGTTCTATTTAATGAAGCTGCCAGTTGAGGACTTGTGAGGCGTCTACAGTGCCTTGCGAAAGTACTCGGCCCCCTTGAACTTTGCGACCTTTTGCCACATTTCAGGCTTCAAACATAAAGATGTAAAACTGTATTTTTTTGGGAAGAATCAACAACAAGTGGGACACAATCATGAAGTGGAACGACATTTATTGGATATTTCAAACTTTTTTAACAAATCAAAAACTGAAAAATTGGGCGTGCAAAATTATTCAGCCCCTTTACTTTCAGTGCAGCAAACTCTCTCCAGAAGTTCAGTGAGGATCTCTGAATGATCCAATGTTGACCTAAATGACTAATGATGATAAATACAATCCACCTGTGTGTAATCAAGTCTCCGTATCAATGCACCTGCACTGTGATAGTCTCAGAGGTCCGTCAAAAGCGCAGAGAGCATCATGAAGAACAAGGAACACACCAGGCAGGTCCGAGATACTGTTGTGAAGAAGTTTAAAGCCGGATTTGGATACAAAAAGATTTCCCAAGCTTTAAACATCCCAAGGAGCACTGTGCAAGTGATAATATTGAAATGGAAGGAGTATCAGACCACTGCAAATCTACCAAGACCTGGCCGTCCCTCTAAACTTTCAGCTCATACAAGGAGAAGACTGATCAGAGATGCAGCCAAGAGGCCCATGATCACTCTGGATGAACTGCAGAGATCTACAGCTGAGGTGGGAGACTCTGTCCATAGAACAACAATCAGTCGTATATTGCACAAATCTGGCCTTTATGGAAGAGTGGCAAGAAGAAAGCCATTTCTTAAAGATATCCATAAAAAGTGTTGTTTAAAGTTTGCCACAAGCCACCTGGGAGACACACCAAACATGTGGAAGAAGGTGCTCTGGTCAGATGAAACCAAAATTGAACTTTTTGGCAACAATGCAAAACGTTATGTTTGGCGTAAAAGCAACACAGCTCATCACCCTGAACACACCATCCACACTGTCAAACATGGTGGTGGCAGCATCATGGTTTGGGCCTGCTTTTCTTCAGCAGGGACAGGGAAGATGGTTAAAATTGATGGGAAAATGGATGGAGCCAAATACAGGACCATTCTGGAAGAAAACCTGATGGAGTCTGCAAAAGACCTGAGGCTGGGACGGAGATTTGTCTTCCAACAAGACAATGATCCAAAACATAAAGCAAAATCTACAATGGAATGGTTCAAAAATAAACATATCCAGGTGTTAGAATGGCCAAGTCAAAGTCCAGACCTGAATCCAATCGAGAATCTGTGGAAAGAACTGAAAACTGCTGTTCACAAATGCTCTCCATCCAACCTCACTGAGCTCGAGCTGTTTTGCAAGGAGGAATGGGAAAAAATGTCAGTCTCTCGATGTGCAAAACTGATAAAGACATACCCCAAGCGACTTACAGCTGTAATCGCAGCAAAAGGTGGCGCTACAAAGTATTAACTTAAGGGGGCTGAATAATTTTGCACGCCCAATTTTTCAGTTTTTGATTTGTTAAAAAAGTTTGAAATATCCAATAAATGTCGTTCCACTTCATGATTGTGTCCCACTTGTTGTTGATTCTTCACAAAAAAATACAGTTTTATATCTTTATGTTTGAAGCCTGAAATGTGGCAAAAGGTTGCAAAGTTCAAGGGGGCCGAATACTTTCGCAAGGCACTGTATCAACACCCTTCTAGTGTAACAGGTCCATGAAGCCATGCCTAAACACAGCTATATCAACACCCTTCTAGTGTAACAGGTCCATGTAGCCATGCCTAAACACAGCTATATCAACACCCTTCTAGTCAATGTAACAGGTACATGTAGCCATGCCTAAACACAGCTATATCAACACCCTTCTAGTCAATGTAACAGGTCCATGTAGCCATGCCTAAACACAGCTATATCAACACCCTTCTAGTCAATGTAACAGGTCCATGTAGCCATGCCGAAACACAGCTATATCAACACCCTTCTAGTCAATGTAACAGGTCCATGTAGCCATGCCTAAACACAGCTAGATGTTATCCAATCAGGAGCCCAACAAGTGAAGGAAGGTTGGGTTTACAGCGATAAGATGGAGAGTTAAAAGGGTCTGAAGTTGAGGGACCATGGGGAATGAAAGGAAAGGCATAGTGTGGAATAAGGGGTAGCGAGGGATGGTTGGCCATGGAATAAACATAAAAGGGGGTTTTGTGGATTCAGCACAAAAGCTCTAACAGGGGAACTGATACATCCTAACAGGACTTTGTCTGGTAAAGACTGACTCAAACTAAAAAGTACTGACAGTGACTCCTCTGCTTCACCACGCTCACCACCAGGCCCGCATAGCACCAAACGGCGGGCATCACAAACACCCGGAATCTCCAACCTCAATTGCCCCACGCTACACCATAAATCACTCCTTTTGATGGTGCCCTGTTCCTAAGAGCAAAGAAAGAAACCAATCTTGACCCAAGTTGCATGACACTGGTCAGAAGAGACACAAACAAATATCACAAGTCACAAGTCAATATCACAGGTTACCTTCACTGATTCAACTGCACCCAACTCCTTTCCCACCCACCCTGAAACCACAGATGTCACTCCTACTGGACCAGATTCTTCTTGATCATGACCATCGATGCCATACTGGGGCTCAGAGCTCTTCACCACACCTTCCACCTCATTTAACTCACTTCCATTTCACCTCCAGCACTCGGTCTGGCGAACGGCTCACTCTGTTTGCACTTGACACCACTCTCCTCCAGGTCTCATTCTGTTTGCACTTGACACCCCTCTCCTCCAGGTCTCACTCTGTTTGCACTTGACCCCACTCTCCTCCAGGTCTCACTCTGTTTGCACTTGACACCACTCGCCTCCAGGTCTCACTCTGTTTGCACTTGACACCACTCTCCTCCAGGTCTCACTCTGTTTGCACTTGACACCACTCTCCTCCAGGTCTCATTCTGTTTGCACTTGACACCACTCTCCTCCAGGTCTCACTCTGTTTGCACTTGACACCACTCTCCTCCAGGTCTCACTCTGTTTGCACTTGACACCACTCTCCTCCAGGTCTCACTCTGTTTGCACTTGACACCACTCTCCTCCAGGTCTCACTCTGTTTGCACTTGACACCACTCTCCTCCAGGTCTCATTTTGTTTGCACTTGACACCACTCTCCTCCAGGTCTCACTCTGTTTGCACTTGACACCACTCTCCTCCAGGTCTCATTCTGTTTGCACTTGACACCACTCTTCTCCAGGTCTCACTCTGTTTGCACTTGACACCACTCTCCTCCAGGTCTCACTCTGTTTGCACTTGACACCACTCTCCTCCAGGTCTCACTCTGTTTGCACTTGACACCACTCTCCTCCAGGTCTCACTCTGTTTGCACTTGACACCACTCTCCTCCAGGTCTCACTCTGTTTGCACTTGACACCACTCTCCTCCAGGTCTCACTCTGTTTGCACTTGACACCACTCTCCTCCAGGTCTCACTCTGTTTGCACTTGACACCACTCTCCTCCAGGTCTCACTCTGTTTGCACTTGACACCACTCTCCTCCAGGTCTCACTCTGTTTGCACTTGACACCACTCTCCTCCAGGTCTCACTCTGTTTGCACTTGACACCACTCTCCTCCAGGTCTCACTCTGTTTGCACTTGACACCACTCTCCTCCAGGTCTCACTCTGTTTGCACTTGACACCACTCTCCTCCAGGTCTCACTCTGTTTGCACTTGACACCACTCTCCTCCAGGTCTCACTCTGTTTGCACTTGACACCACTCTCCTCCAGGTCTCACTCTGTTTGCACTTGACACCACTCTCCTCCAGGTCTCATTCTGTTTGCACTTGACACCACTCTCCTCCAGGTCTCACTCTGTTTGCACTTGACACCACTCTCCTCCAGGTCTCACTCTGTTTGCACTTGACACCACTCTCCTCCAGGTCTCACTCTGTTTGCACTTGACACCACTCTCCTCCAGGTCTCACTCTGTTTGCACTTGACACCACTCTCCTCATTTTCTTCAACCTCTTCTTCCTCTTTTTCTCCCCTCCATTATTCCTCAGAAATCCACCTTTGTGTCCAAAACATGTGAATACCAATTAATGTAAAACCCACAATAGCAAAGAGGACTAAATAAGATTACATAACCTTGCCTACTAGCTATACTTATGATCTGCTGTCCAGAGCGTAACAGCAATCGATGTCTTCCCGCAGTAAATTAAATTGAAAGGAAGTCACGCTTCTTGCTTAGCAAGTACCATTTCCTCCCGATTCGGCCCATACGAGACCTCTGCCTTGCTAGCACACATGACTGCCCTCTTGAAGCATCTTACCAGTTAGCGCCACATGACAAGCTAGCCAGTCACTGGCGAAAGTGGGGACACCTCAAGCTGAGGAGTAAGTTTCACACATCCCCATGTGTTACATAAACTCACTGTTGACTCAAGATATACTAATCAGTCAGTCTCTGAAACTTCTCAAAAAAGCCAGCCCAAAATAATACAGCTAGCTAGGGTAGCTACAAGTCAAGTCGGCTACTTGAAGTAGACTACTCGCCCAAAGACACAAACAAGCACTTTCAAGAATTCCTAGCTTTACCATCTAACTTAGTTAGCTAGTTATAACTAGTGAGCTAGACTGTTGGTTTATAAAAGTCAAAGAAGGCTTAATTCGTCTTTATCAATTTCTCATGCATTTAAATGGATAGACAAATAAACCACTAATGTGGCCATCTAGCCAGGCTAATGTTGCTAACTAGCTAGCTAAATGTAAGCTAGCTAGATAACAGGTATTGTGTAAATTTAAAACTTGCCCAAGACTGTTCACAGAATTGTCAATTTAAACAAATTTATTAATTACTGAATTTAGCTAACATTAGATAGTTAATCCAGAGATTCTTACCTTTGCCTCGTTTCGGCAGTCTAGTCCAGATCATCATAGCCCTGGTGAGTAATGCTAAGCTTGAGACAGGCATTTGTAGTTCTGTATGATAGCCACAAATAGCAGCTAATTTGCAATTCATTTTTGGGGGGGTAAATACAGGCAATTATATTTATAAAAGTCACCTTGTTCAAGAGAGAATTACACAGTTATCAAAACGTCCCGCCAGGGTAAGTCTACACGAAACACAGCCCTTATTTGAAGTGTTTCTAAAATTCCCTATAAGAAAAATGTATGGTCAAAAAAACTATTGGAACCATTTCTGTGTTTGACCGCTAGGTTTTATGGGTATTATGACTCATAAGATGGTACTCTATCGCCACATTCACATGCTAGATGGAACTAGGAAATGTTGAAATTTCCAACTTGCTGATTCGTTGAACTCGGCAAGTGTATAACTACAACCAGTTAGCAAGTCGGACATTTCAGAGTTTCCTAGTTCCGAAAAGGACATAAAAGCGGCATATGCAACATACTTTGGAAGGCGTGACCCTATGGTGTCAATATCATCTCAAATGTATTTGTGAACTCACAGCATACATTTTATATTTAAGTATCATGATCTGTACAAATAAGTACCAATCCACAAATGTAAATCACCAATCCACAAATGTAAATCACCAAAACAAATGTAAATCACTTTCCACAAATCTAAATCACTTTCCACAAATCTAAATCCCTTTACACAAATGTAAATCACTATCCACAAATGCAGTTTACTATCACAAACAAAAAAAGTTCTCACATGTAGAAAGAGATGTGTAGTCGTAGAAAAAATGTTCTCAAGCATAAAAGGTGATTTGACGCCATAGAAAAAAAGTTATCACACGTAGAAAAGATGTGTCGTTGTAGAAAAATGGTTTGTACCCATAGAAAGAGATTTCTATAAATCACTGGCAGCCTCTCGTTTGGAAATGTTGATGCCTGCCTTTCAACACTGCAGAAATTACAGTATGGTAACCATAATATGTTAACCATATGTGAAAGCCATAGTATTGTCATGCCCTGACCTTAGAGGGCCGTTTTATTTCTCTATTTGGTTAGGTTGGGGTGTGATTTGGGTGGGCATTCTATGTTGTCTGTTTCTTTGTTTTGGCCGAGTATGGTTCCCAATCAGAGGCAGCTGTCTATCGTTGTCTCTGATTGGGAATCATACTTAGGCAGCCTTTTTCCCTCCTGTGTTTGTGGGTAGTTTATTTTTCTGTTTAGTCTCTGTTACCTGACAGAACTGTTCGCTTTCGTTTTTGTTACTTTGTTTGAGTGTTTTTTGATAATCATGAACACTTTTCACGCTGCGCTTTGGTCCACTCCTTCCGACAACAGGCATTACAAGTATGTCCAACGTAAATAATCAAAGCCCTAGATTACTCTATATTTGCAACACTATTGCGGAGTACACCCGTTCATCATCCAAATAGTTGAATTAGCTGGCCAGTGTAATAGCACCAATACTTTTGGCATGATATTGATTCCATACATATCCTTCACATTTAGGGGTGCTATCACACTGGCCAGCTAATTCAACTATTTGGGTGATGAACACCGCAATAGTGTTGCAAATACAGAGTTATTTTCTATGACTACAAATCGCTTTCTAAGTGTGAGAACTTTTTGTCTTTGTGGCAGTCATTTTACTTAAAGGCCCTTGGAAATGACCTGCGTATCTGCAGGTATAAAAACATTCTAATGCAATATATAGATTTACAAATACAAATAAAAACGTGTTTGTTTGTGGATAGTGATTTACATTTGTGGATAGCGATTTTCATTTGTAGAAAGTGATTTACATATGTGGATTGGTGATTTTGTTGCAACCCCTATTACCAGTCTGTTCAATCTCTTTTTTGTATCATCTGAGATTGATAAAGATTGGAAAGCGGTCGCGGTCATCCCCCTCTTCAAAGGGGGAGACACTCTTGACCCAAACTGTTACAGACCTATATCCATCCTGCCCTGCCTTCATAAAAGTATTTGAAAGCCAAGTGAACAAACAGATCACCGACCATTACGAATCCCACCATACCTTGTCCACTATGCAATCTGGTTTCCGAGCTGGTCACGGGTGCACCTCAGCCGATATCATAACCGCGATCGATAAAAGACAGTACTGTGCAGCCGTCTTCATTGACCTGGTCAAGGCTTTCGCCTCTGTCAATCACAGTATTCTTATCGGCAGACTTAACAGCCTTGGTTTCTCTAATGACTGCCACGCCTGGTTCACTAACTACTTCTCAGATAGAGTTCAGTGTGTCAAATCTGAGGGCCTGTTGTCCGGACCTCTGGCAATCTCTATGGGGGTGCCACAGGGTTTAATTCTCAGGCCGACTCTTTTCTCTATATATATATCAATGATGTCGATCTTGCTGCTGGTGATTCTCTGATCTACCTCTACACAGATGACACCATTCCGTATACATCTGGCCCTTCTTTGGACACTGTGTTAACAAACCTCCAAACGAGCTTCAACGCCATACAACAATCCTCCAACTGCTCTTAAATGCTAGTAAAACGAAATCCATGCTCTTCAGCCGATCGCTGCCCGCACCTGCCCGCCCGACTAGCGTCACTTCTCTGGACGGTTCTGACTTAGAATATGTGGACAACTACAAATACCTAGGTGTCTGGCTAGACTGTAAACTCTCCATCCTGACTCACATTAAGCATCTCCAATCCAAAGTTAAATCTAGAATTGGCTTCCTATTTCGCAACAAAGTCCTTCACTCATGCTGCCAAACATACATAAACTGACCATCCGACCGATCTTGACTTCGGCGATGTCATTTACAAAATAGCCTCCAACACTCTACTCAGCAAATTTGATGCAGTCTATCACAGTGTCATTCGTTTTGTCACCAAAGTTCCATATACTACCCATCATTGCGACCTGTATGCTGTCATTGGCTGGCCCATGCTACATATTCGTCGCCAAACCCATTGGCTCCAGGTCATCTATAAGTCTTTGCTAGGTAAAGCCCCACCTTATCTCAGCTCACTGGTCACCATAGCAACTCCCACCAGTAGCACGTGCTCCAGCAGGTATATTTCACTGGTCATCCCCAAAGCCAACACCTCCTTTGGCCACCTTTCCTTCCAGTTCTCTGCTGCCAATGATTGGAACGAATTGCAAAAATCACTGAAGTTGGAGACTTATATCTTATATATGATTTACACTTGTGGAAAGGGCTTTACATTTGTGGATTGGTACTTATTTGTACAGATCATGATACACGAATACAAAACGCATGCTGTGAATTCACAATACATTTGGCATGATATTGATCCCATAGTGACCATCGACTTGACAAAATGTATCCACTCAAATGAGCCCAGTATCTTGATGTTGCGGTTGCGCAGTAGAGACCCACTCTAACCAGACGATGGGCGGGTTCCAGCGAGGGCAGTCTCTCGAGTCAAATCGGTTTTCGTTTACTTGGTCGCTCCTCCTCTCTCCATCGTTTCTAGCAAGCTAGCTAGATAACTAGGAGAGCTACCTTGAAGTTTGGAGACTCAAAGTGGATAAGGGGGAAACAGGCTGACGGAAAATGGCAGACGTCGAGGGAGAGGGAATTAATTCGGTGGCACCTCCGTTAGTTCAGCCATCCTCCCCTAACGGCTCCGGTGTCAGCCCAACGCAGGGCACCGGCAGTTGCCAAACGGTGACTACCGTTACGTCAGGCCCGCGACTGGTGCGGATAGTCAAGTCTGATTCGGGATATGGCTTCAATGTCCGGGGACAGGTTAGCGAAGGAGGACAACTACGGAGCATCAACGGGGAATTGTATGCCCCGCTACAGCATGTTAGTGCTGTTTTACCAGGCGGTGCAGCGGACAGAGCCGGTATCTCGAAAGGAGACCGGATTCTGGAAGTGTAAGTAAGAGTTAGCTTGCTATCTGGTAGCTGCTAACTACATGCGTAAGCTAGCTCAATGGTAGATATTTGGTCAAGGCAGGGCAAAACAAACAGACCACAGCAAAGTTTAAAAGGACGGTAATTGCCATGTCAGCTCCTCTGCACTGCAGTTGGTTCGTGAAACAAACGTGTTCTGCTGTCCCAAATTTAAGCTCGCTAGCTAACGTTAACTCCATAATTCACAAGCTGTTGTCCTCGGCTCAGTGCAACGCCATAAACGATCATAGCTAGCAACGTTAAATGATATGTTTCACTTGACCTGGAGACTAGGTTAACAAAGCCTTGCTAACTCATGCATCAGTCTGTGCTTGTGCCAGTCTTATCGGGAGTGTACAGGGCAGAAGAGCCGGTTCATCCCAATGAAAAGACGGTCTGTGTGAGAGCATGTGATCATTACGAATTCCAGTCACACTGACTCTCTGAACTTGGATACAAGCTAACTATATTAACACCACCACACACACAGGTTCCTTCCTTCCCTACACATCACGTTACCAGAAAAACAGCATGTGTCATTCTTATTAACAGAACCAGATAATGGAAAAATGGCCATTCAATGCGTGCACATTCATAGTCCGCTACTATTTTTACCTACTTGCCTTGATGATAATAATATGTATTTTAATAGTGTGCCCAAATGCTTTCTATCTAGTCTCAATTAAATGGGACTTAACATTTCCTAATTGTAATAGATCAACAATAGCCATAGTATGCCAAATGTGTCTGGATGCGGATGCTGCAATGCATAGAGAGTGCAGTGTGTCTGTCTGGTCTTTGCGACAGGTTTAGTATGCACAGGGGTAGCTAGCTTGGCGATGTTAGGTTCTGTTGCCATGGCAAGGAGCAGGCAGCATACAGCTCAGCATCAGTACCAGTGTGAGGGGAAGAAAAAGTGAGCGAGGGGGGTTGCTGGATACGGGATACATATTTGATTGGATGTGCTCTCAGTAATTCTCTGTTTTGATTTGTTGGCTCACTGTTTGCTGCTTTATGATTGGGTGCCGTGCAGTGGCCTGGCAGCTTGTTGACTCTAATATTGGTGTGCGTGCAAGGGTGGTTGCACGCCCATTGTGTGTGTGTGTGTGTTGAGCAACACAATTATCTATGCCAGCGAGAGACACCTGCCCATGTGCTCCATATGCTCACACACAGCAGTCCCTCAGTGTTAGCTGCAGTGCTTGTGTAGCATCTCCACAGCTCTCCAAAATCCACACTCCTCAGCAACACAGTCCCAGAGAACACACACACAGTCCCAGAGGACACACACACACAGTCCCAGAGAACACACACACACACACACACACAGTCCCAGAGAACACACACACAGTCCCAGAGGACACACACACACAGTCCCAGAGGACACACACACACAGTCCCAGAGAACACACACACAGTCCCAGAGAACACACACACACACACACACAGTCCCAGAGAACACACACACACACACAGTCCCAGAGAACACACAAACACACACACAGTCCCAAAGGGGTCACACACAGTCCCAGAGAACACACACACACAGTCCCAGAGAACACGCACACACACACACAGTCCCAGAGAGAACACACACACACACAGTCCCAGAGAACTTCTGCCTCTCAGCCCCCTACCCATGCCTTTATGACAGCCTCCAGTCCAGTCCAAACACTCATGGTTATATGACCCACAGTTGTTCCTGAATTCTAACCAGACTAGACTGGAGAAAGACTTGGAAGTGTTTTTGTCTGTCTTTCTGTGTGTGTGTGTTTGTCTCGGTCCAGTCTGTCTTTCTGTGTGTGTGTGTTTGTCTCGGTCCAGTCTGTCTTTCTGTGTGTGTGTGTGTGTGTGTTTGTCTCGGTCCAGTCTGTCTTTCTGTGTGTGTGTGTGTGTTTGTCTCGGTCCAGTCTGTCTTTCTGTGTGTGTGTGTGTTTGTCTCGGTCCAGTCTGTCTTTCTGTGTGTTTGTCTCGGTCCAGTCTGTCTTTCTGTGTGTGTGTTTGTCTCGGTCCAGTCTGTCTTTCTGTGTGTGTGTGTGTGTTTGTCTCGGTCCAGTCTGTCTTTCTGTGTGTGTGTGTGTTTGTCTCGGTCCAGTCTGTCTCTGTATGTCTGTGTGTGTGTTTGTCTCGGTCCAGTCTGTCTTTCTGTGTGTGTGTGTGTTTGTCTCGGTCCAGTCTGTCTTTCTGTGTGTGTGTGTGTTTGTCTCGGTCCAGTCTGTCTCTGTATGTCTGTGTGTGTGTTTGTCTCGGTCCAGTCTGTCTTTCTGTGTGTGTGTGTGTGTGTGTGTATTGTCTCGGTCCAGTCTGTCTTTCTGTGTGTGTGTGTGTGTTTGTCTCGGTCCAGTCTGTCTCTGTATGTCTGTGTGTGTATGACTACCTCAGCAGCTTTCAGTTAAACATTAGCCAGCCGAGAGACTAGTGATTTAAAGGAAATGAGTCTGGGTTTTTTGACACCTGTAAGGGATACATGCAGTGATCAACATGTTGGGACGCATAACACACACAGGCCTACAGATTACAGAATGGACCTACTGTGTTCTCTACCCACACACACTGATTAGGAGTTGTGCCGGCTGTGCGCACACTGTCAGTTTCCTTGATGAAACATTGGAGTGTGTGTATCTCTGTCATTGTCTGTTTGTTTTATGACCCCAGTGTCTTCCTCAGTGTTAACTGCAGTGCTCGTGGAGCATCTCCACTGCAGGTGGTCTGTCTGGCAGTGTTGTGTGTTGATGCTGTAATCTTTGGCCTGCTTTCTGTTCCTCTGTCACTGATGTAACAACATGATAGTTAGCCTGGGTTTACTAGGCAAAGGGCTACTTTATCATTTATTTTCCTGTGAACTTCTACAGAAATATCACGTGGACATCATGTGTATCCTGAAGGTAGGATTGGGTTCTTCTGTATCAATAGTTTCTACTGTGTGAACTGTGAGCCTAACTATAGTTGGTAACTGTAATATTTACTATAGGCTGCTGCAGTGCAGACGTCAGCACTCCTGCTTACACACACACACACACACACACACACACAGTCTCATGCCCTGGCAAGCTGCCATCTGAGTGGCCCAGTCTCTCTTTCTCTCTCTCTCTCTCACACACACACACACACACACACACACACAGAGTCCCTGTAGAGGTCACAAGTCCAGCTTACTAGCTCATGCTCTGACGCACAATCATCTGAGTGACGTGACCCCACCGTGACCCCGTTGCCATGGGAGACGTCAGAGTTCCGGCTGAGGTGAACATTACACTTGCTGACAGCCTTATCATGACGTCTACTGACTGACCCTTAATATATGATGATCACTGTTAAACAAGAGGGCTCGTCCATTCACTCCCAGACACACACAGACTGGTACTTAATATAGGATGATCACTGTTATACAAGAGGGCTCGTCCATTCACACCCAGACTGGTACTTAATATAGGATGATCACTGTTATACAAGAGGGTTTGTCCATTCACTCCCAGACACACACAGACTGGCACTTAATATAGGATGATCACTGTTATACAAGAGGGTTTGTCCATTCACTCCCAGAAACACACAGACTGGCACTTAATATAGGATGATCACTGTTATACAAGAGGGTTTGTCCATTCACTCCCAGACACACACAGACTGGTACTTAATATAGGATGATCACTGTTATACAAGAGGGTTTGTCCATTCACTCCCAGACACACACAGACTGGCACTTAATATAGGATGATCACTGTTATACAAGAGGGTTTGTCCATTCACTCCCAGACACACACAGACTGGCACTTAATATAGGATGATCACTGTTATACAAGAGGGTTTGTCCATTCACTCCCAGACACACACAGACTGGTACTTAATATAGGATGATCACTGTTATACAAGAGGGTTTGTCCATTCACTCCCAGACACACACAGACTGGTACTTAATATAGGATGATCACTGTTATACAAGAGGGTTTGTCCATTCACTCCCAGACACACACAGACTGGTACTTAATATAGGATGATCACTGTTATACAAGAGGGCTCGTCCATTCACACCCAGACACACACAGACTGGTACTTAATATAGGATGATCACTGTTATACAAGAGGGCTCGTCCATTCACACCCAGACACACACAGACTGGTACTTAATATAGGATGATCACTGTTATACAAGAGGGTTTGTCCATTCACACCCAGACACACACAGACTGGCACTTAATATAGGATGATCACTGTTATACAAGAGGGTTTGTCCATTCACACCCAGACACACACAGACTGGTACTTAATATAGGATGATCACTGTTATACAAGAGGGTTTGTCCATTCACACCCAGACACACACAGACTGGTACTTAATATAGGATGATCACTGTTATACAAGAGGGTTTGTCCATTCACACCCAGACACACACAGACTGGTACTTAATATAGGATGATCACTGTTATACAAGAGTCCACTCACACCAAGACAGACACTGACTAGGCAGCAAGAAACGTCAACAACACAATTCATTTTAGGCAGAAAGAACCAATGCTAGTTTCTAATTATGTATGAGTGCTGCTGCTCATTTGCAATGATGACTCAGTATACCCTAGCCCAATTATGAATGAGTATTCAATCTCTACCTCCCTTCATCTGCCTCTCTCTCTCTCCATCTCTCGTCTCAGTAATAGTGTGAACGTGGAGGGGGCGACCCATAAGCAGGTGGTGGATCTGATCCGTGCGGGGGAGAGGGAGCTGATGCTGGCCGTGCTGTCTGTACCTCCCCAGGAGGCTGACTGTCTGGACCCTGGAGACGACGGCTCAGCCCAGTCCTGCTACGACTACAGCGACAAACAGGCCGTCCCCATCTCCGTCCCCACATACAAACACGCTGAACTCAACCAGGAGAGGTTTGTGGTGAGTAGATGGACGGAAGGAGAAAGAAAGGAAGGGGTGGGTGGAGAGAGGGACGGAGTGGTGCGAATAACCTGTCCACATCTGTCCCAGCATGCAAATACACTGAACGCAACCAGGGGAGAGAGGGAGGGAGAGATAAAATGCCTGAGGAAAGATGTACATAACATGTAGGTATTGCCGCAGGTAGCCTAGTGGTTAGAGCGTTGGGCCAGTAACCAAAAGGTTGCTTGATCGAATCCCCGAGCTGACAAGGTAAAAATCTGTCGTTCTGCCCCTGAACAAGGCAGTTAACCCACTGGTCCTAGGCCGTCATTTTAAATAAGAATTTGATCTTAACTGACTTGCCTAGTTAAATGAAATAAAATACCTAAAGTATATTTGAACTGTGTGTCTCTGTTTGCAGATGTATAATGTGTACATGGCAGGCAGACAGCTGTGCTCTAAGAGGTACAGGGAGTTTGCTATCCTCAACCAGAACCTGAAGAGAGAGTTTGCCAACTACACCTTCCCCAAAATACCTGGCAAATGGCCTTTTTCCCTGTCTGAACAACAACTAGACGCTAGACGCAGGGGACTGGAGGAATACCTGGAGAAAGGTGAGAGGGAGGAAAAGGCCAGAGAAATATGGAGCAAAAACCATTTGGAAAGGTGATAGAAAGGGTGGAATGAGAGATGGAGAGATAACTGGAAGAAGGTGGAAGATGATGCAATAAATGGAGGAAGAAAAATACATGTGGAAAGGATTGGAGAGGAGGTAGAGATGGTCAGGATTACAGGCTACTAAGAGAGGCTCATGGGAGTGTCTTAGAGAGGAGGTAGAGATGGTCAGGATTACAGGCTACTAAGAGAGGCTCATGGGAGTGTCTTAGAGAGGAGGTAGAGATGGTCAGGATTACAGGCTACTAAGAGAGGCTCATGGGAGTGTCTTAGAGAGGAGGTAGAGATGGTCAGGATTACAGGCTACTAAGAGAGGCTCATGGGAGTGTCTTAGAGAGGAGGTAGAGATGGTCAGGATTACAGGCTACTAAGAGAGGCTCATGGGAGTGTCTTAGAGAGGAGGTAGAGATGGTCAGGATTACAGGCTACTAAGAGAGGCTCATGGGAGTGTCTTAGAGAGGAGGTAGAGATGGTCAGGATTACAGGCTACTAAGAGAGGCTCATGGGAGTGTCTTAGAGAGGAGGTAGAGATTGTCAGGATTACAGGCTACTAAGAGAGGCTCATGGGAGTGTCTTAGAGAGGAGGTAGAGATGGTCAGGATTACAGGCTACTAAGAGAGGCTCATGGGAGTGTCTTAGAGAGGAGGTAGAGATGGTCAGGATTACAGGCTACTAAGAGAGGCTCATGGGAGTGTCTTAGAGAGGAGGTAGAGATGGTCAGGATTACAGGCTACTAAGAGAGGCTCATGGGAGTGTCTTAGAGAGGAGGTAGAGATGGTCAGGATTACAGGCTACTAAGAGAGGCTCATGGGAGTGTCTTAGAGAGGAGGTAGAGATGGTCAGGATTACAGGCTACTAAGAGAGGCTCATGGGAGTGTCTTAGAGAGGAGGTAGAGATGGTCAGGATTACAGGCTACTAGAGGCTCATGGGAGTGTCTTAGAGAGGAGGTAGAGGTGGTCAGGATTACAGGCTACTAGAGGCTCATGGGAGTGTCTTAGAGAGGAGGTAGAGATGGTCAGGATTACAGGCTACTAAGAGAGGAACTCATGGGAGTGTCTACAGTGGGATCTGCCTTTCTCAGTGTTTCTACTTTCTCTCTCCTCTCCTTTTCACCATCCTGCTGCCCATTCTTCCTTCTCTCTTCACAGTGTGTTCAGTGAGGGTGATTGGGGAGAGTGATGTCATGCAGGAGTTTCTGTCTGACGAGTCTGATGAGGTAAGCGTGTCATTCTGAATGTGTTTGCTTATTCCTCTCTCTAAGATGTATTCTTGTTTTAGACTCTTTCTCTCTTGTTCTCTCTCCTCTCATCCTATCCTCTGGGATGTGTGGTGTGTGAGATGGGGCTGGCATCTCTGTCCTTTTTTCTTCTTTTTGGTTTCCTCTCTTCTGCTTTTCCATCTCTGTCTACACTGTGTGTGTGTGTGCGCATGTCTGGCCTATGAGTGGTCCTGTGACCGCCTTCTCAACCGTCTGGCTGTAAGTCATCTCTTGCCACCCCCCATTCTCCGTAGAACTATAACGGCGTATCAGATGTGGAGTTGAGGATAGCCATGCCTGATAAAACCACCGTCACAGTCCGAGTCCGCAAGAACTGTACAACTGACCAGGTCTACCAGGTAACACACCCCTAACCTCTAGTTACACATACAGCCCTCACACCTAGTCCCCAGGACCATCAGGCCACACCCTCACACATAGTCCCCAGGACCATCAGGCCACACCCTCACACCTAGTCCCCAGGACCATCAGGCCACACCCTCACACCTAGCTAGTCCCCAGGACCATCAGGCCACACCCTCACACCTAGCTAGTCCCCAGGACCATCAGGCCACACCCTCACACCTAGCTAGGACCATCAGGCCACACCCTCACACCTAGCTAGTCCCTGGGACCATCAGGCCACACCGAGTCCCCAGGACCATCAGGCCACACCGAGTCCCCAGGACCATCAGGCCACACCGAGTCCCCAGGACCATCAGGCCACACCCTCACACCTTGGTTACCACTTGGACCCACATTAAGCAATTCTAGGCTGGACCGTAAATGGCCTCTTTGTTCATGCACAGGCCTCTTTGTTCATGCACAGGCCTCTTTGTTAATGCACAGGCCTCTTTGTTAATGCACAGGCCTTTTTGTTCATGCACAGGCCTCTTTGTTCATGCACAGGCCTCTTTGTTCATGCACAGGCCTCTTTGTTCATGCACAGGCCTCTTTGTTCATGCACAGGCCTCTTTGTTAATGCACAGGCCTCTTTGTTAATGCACAGGCCTTTTTGTTCATGCACAGGCCTCTTTGTTCATGCACAGGCCTCTTTGTTCATGCACAGGCCTCTTTGTTCATGCACAGGCCTCTTTGTTAATGCACAGGCCTCTTTGTTAATGCACAGGCCTTTCCCACTCTCCCACAGGCTGTGGTCATGACAGTAGGAATGGACAGCATAACAGCCAGCTACTTTGCTCTGTTTGAGGTCATCAACCACTCCTTTGGTAAGTGTGAGGGTGAGATCTTTTATTTCATAGTACTAGTCTTTTTCCATGTGCTAACTCTAGCATTAACCTTAATCACCTGAGACTTTGGCCCAGAGAGAGAGAGTGCGTGCGTGCGCGGTCCTCTTACTACATTCAGATTGAGAGTGGACCTGAGAGCTCTGTAAAAAGCTATATGACGCTTTAATGGCCTTAATGAATGATTGATAGCTAATGTTGGGTTGTTCTAACTTTAATATGGTCAGAATCTTCCCCCTAAAGCACATTTTACTCACATACAGAGTCGTTAAAGTGACAGTTCACTCAAGTCTTACCTCAATAGTCAAGCTATAGTGTGTGTTGTTTGCATATCCTGCTACAGTGGGTAGCATTGCTCATCTTTCCCATTAATTTGGGGTAGAGACCTGCACATTTTTCCCATGAATGTACCAACATGTAGACACCAGGATCTCTGGTGCCAGTCTCTCATTCATTTAATGAAGTCTGTCTCCACTCAGTAACATCTGTTAAGTCAGCCCTGTCCCTCTTCCATCAAAGACAGGCTAACACCTACTCCTGTGTGTGTGTGTGTCTGTCTGTGTGTGTGTGTGTGTGTCTTTAATCATAGAGGTTAACATTCCTACCCAGGAGCTTTGTTGATTGAATCACTTCTTCATGATGTTGCTGTTGAGGGAGTTGTGGTGTCTGGTTGGTTGGGATATGAGCAAAGCATTTCTATTTGTAGCGAAACACGGTTTTGATTAGATGGTATACAGCTACGAATTGGCTTTTCATAGCCGGGTTAGGAGAACTTACGCAGCAGGTTAGGAGAACTAACGTAGTGGGTTAGGATAATTAACGTAGTGGGTTAGGAGAACTTATGCAGCAGGTTTGGAGAATTAGAACTTATGCAGCGGGTTAGGAGAATTAACGTAGTGGGTTAGGAGAATTTACGTAGTGGGTTAGGAGAATTAACGTAGTGGGTTAGGAGAATTAACGTAGTGGGTTAGGAGAATTAACGTAGTGGGTTAGGAGAATTAACGTAGTGGGTTAGGAGAATTAACGTAGTGGGTTAGGAGAATTAACGTAGTGGGTTAGGAGAATTAACGTAGTGGGTTAGGAGAATTAACGTAGTGGGTTAGGAGAATTAACATAGTGGGTTAGGAGAACTTACGCAGCGGGTTAGGAGAATTAACATAGTGGGTTAGGAGAACTTACGCAGCGGGTTAGGAGAATTAACGTAGTGGGTTAGGAGAATTAACGTAGTGGGTTAGGAGAATTAACGTAGTGGGTTAGGAGAATTTACGTAGTGGGTTAGGAGAATTTACGTAGTGGGTTAGGAGAATTAACGTAGTGGGTTAGGAGAATTAACGTAGTGGGTTAGGATAATTAACGTAGTGGGTTAGGAGAATTAACGTAGTGGGTTAGGAGAATTAACGTAGTGGGTTAGGAGAACTTACGCAGCGGGTTAGGAGAATTAACGTAGTGGGTTAGGAGAATTAACGTGGTGGGTTAGGAGAATTAACGTAGTGGGTTAGGAGAATTAACATAGTGGGTTAGGAGAACTTACGCAGCGGGTTAGGAGAATTAACATAGTGGGTTAGGAGAACTTACGCAGCGGGTTAGGAGAATTAACGTAGTGGGTTAGGAGAATTAACGTAGTGGGTTAGGAGAATTAACGTAATGGGTTAGGAGAATTTACGTAGTATGGTTAGGAGAATTAACGTAGTGGGTTAGGAGAATTAACGTAGTGGGTTAGGAGAATTAACGTAGTGGGTTAGGAGAATTAACGTAGTGGGTTAGGAGAATTAACGTAGTGGGTTAGGAGAATTAACGTAGTGGGTTAGGAGAATTAACATAGTGGGTTAGGAGAACTTACGCAGCGGGTTAGGAGAATTAACGTAGTGGGTTTGGAGAATTAACGTAGTGGGTTAGGAGAATTAACGTAGTGGGTTAGGAGAATTAACATAGTGGGTTAGGAGAACTTACGCAGCGGGTTAGGAGAATTAACATAGTGGGTTAGGAGAACTTACGCAGCGGGTTAGGAGAATTAGTGTAGTGGGTTAGGAGAATTAACGTAGTGGGTTAGGAGAATTAACGTAGTGGGTTAGGAGAATTAACGTAGTGGGTTAGGAGAATTAACATAGTGGGTTAGGAGAACTTACGCAGCGGGTTAGGAGAATTAACGTAGTGGGTTAGGAGAACGTACGTAGTGGGTTAGGAGAATTAACGTAGTGGGTTAGGAGAATTAACGTAGTGGGTTAGGAGAATTAACGTAGTGGGTTAGGAGAATTAGGTTAAGGTTAGGAAAAGGGTAAAGGTTAGGTAAAATGCTACATTTTTCCTTGACGCAACTCAAACATGGAACTTTCCTACTGTAGCTGTATACCATCTAGCCACAACCGGAAAACACCCACCGACCTAACCCTGTCGCTCTCTCTCTCTCTCACCCACCGACCTAACCCTGTCGCTCTCTCTCTCTCACCCACCGACCTAACCCTGTCACTCTGTCTCTCTCTCCCACCGACCTAACCCTGTCACTCTCTCTCTCTCCCACCGACCTAACCCTGTCTCTCTCTCTCTCTCTCTCTCTCTCTCTCCCACCGACCTAACCTTGTCGCTCTCTCTCTCTCTCCCACCGACCTAACCCTGTCGCTCTCTCTCCCACCGACCTAACCCTGTCGCTCTCTCTCCCACCGACCTAACCCTGTCGCTCTCTCTCCCACCGGCCTAACCCTGTCGCTCTCTCTCCCACCGGCCTAACCCTGTCGCTCTCTCTCCCACCGACCTAACCCTGTCGCTCTCTCTCCCACCGACCTAGCCCTGTCGCTCTCTCTCCCACCGACCTAGCCCTGTCGCTCTCTCTCCCACCGACCTAGCCCTGTCGCTCTCTCTCCCACCGACCTAACCCTGTCGCTCTCTCTCCCACCGACCTAACCCTGTCGTTCTCTCTCCCACCGACCTAACCCTGTCGCTCTCTCTCCCACCGGCCTAACCCTGTCGCTCTCTCTCCCACCGGCCTAACCCTGTCGCTCTCTCTCCCACCGGCCTAACCCTGTCGCTCTCTCTCCCACCGACCTAGCCCTGTCGCTCTCTCTCCCACCGACCTAACCCTGTCGCTCTCTCTCCCACCGACCTAACCCTGTCGCTCTCTCTCCCACCGACCTAACCCTGTCGCTCTCTCTCCCACCGACCTAGCCCTGTCGCTCTCTCTCCCACCGACCTAACCCTGTCGCTCTCTCTCCCACCGACCTAACCCTGTCGCTCTCTCTCCCACCGGCCTAACCCTGTCGCTCTCTCTCCCACCGGCCTAACCCTGTCGCTCTCTCTCCCACCGACCTAACCCTGTCGCTCTCTCTCCCACCGACCTAGCCCTGTCGCTCTCTCTCCCACCGACCTAGCCCTGTCGCTCTCTCTCCCACCGACCTAACCCTGTCGCTCTCTCTCCCACCGACCTAACCCTGTCGCTCTCTCTCCCACCGACCTAACCCTGTCGCTCTCTCTCCCACCGATCTAGCCCTGTCGCTCTCTCTCCCACCGACCTAGCCCTGTCGCTCTCTCTCCCACCGACCTAACCCTGTCGCTCTCTCTCCCACCGACCTAACCCTGTCGCTCTCTCTCCCACCGACCTAACCCTGTCGCTCTCTCTCCCACCGACCTAGCCCTGTCGCTCTCTCTCCCACCGACCTAACCCTGTCGCTCTCTCTCCCACCGACCTAACCCTGTCGCTCTCTCTCCCACCGACCTAACCCTGTCGCTCTCTCTCCCACCGACCTAACCCTGTCGCTCTCTCTCCCACCGACCTAACCCTGTCGCTCTCTCTCCCACCGACCTAACCCTGTCGCTCTCTCTCCCACCGACCTAACCCTGTCGCTCTCTCTCCCACCGACCTAACCCTGTCGTTCTCTCTCCCACCGACCTAACCCTGTCGCTCTCTCTCCCACCGACCTAACCCTGTCGCTCTCTCTCCCACCGACCTAACCCTGTCGCTCTCTCTCCCACCGACCTAACCCTGTCGCTCTCTCTCCCACCGACCTAACCCTGTCGTTCTCTCTCCCACCGACCTAACCCTGTCGCTCTCTCTCCCACCGACCTAACCCTGTCGCTCTCTCTCCCACCGACCTAACCCTGTCGTTCTCTCTCCCACCGACCTAACCCTGTCGCTCTCTCTCCCACCGACCTAACCCTGTCGCTCTCTCTCCCACCGACCTAACCCTGTCGCTCTCTCTCCCACCGACCTAACTCTGTCGCTCTCTGTCTCTGTATCTCTCTCTCTCTCCGTCAGTGCGTAAACTGGCTCCTAATGAGTTCCCCCACAAGCTGTATGTTCAGAACTACACATCTGCTGTCCCTGGGACCTGCCTCACCCTGCGCAAGTGGCTCTTCACCACCGAGGAGGAGATCCTGCTCAATGACAACCAACTGGCCGTCAGCTACTGCTTCCACCAGGTGTGTGTGTCAGGGGAATGTGCATTGTGTGTCAGGGGAATGTGCATTGTGTGTCAGGGGAATGTGCATTGTGTGTCAGGGGAATGTGCATTGTGTGTCAGGGGAATGTGCATTGTGTGTCAGGGGAATGTGCATTGTGTGTCAGGGGAATGTGCATTGTGTGTCAGGGGAATGTGCATTGTGTGTCAGGGGAATGTGCGGTTTGTCCATTATAACGCTCTCTCTCTCCCCCCACCTCTCAGGCGGTGGATGATGTGAAAAGGGGATTTATCAAGGCAGAGGAGAAGTCCTACCAGCTACAGAAATTAGCAGAACAGAAGAAGATGGCCATGGTTAGTGTCTCTCTCTCTCTCCCTCTCTGCTAGTCACTAGATGGCCATGGTTAGTGTCTCTCTCTCTCTCTCCCTCTCTGCTAGTCCCTAGATGGCCATGGTTAGTGTCTCTCTCTCCCTCTCTTCTAGTCACTAGATGGCCATGGTTAGTGTCTCTCTCTCCCTCTCTTCTAGTCACTAGATGGCCATGGTTAGTGTCTCTCTCTCCCTCTCTTCTAGTCACTAGATGGCCATGGTTAGTGGCTCTCTCTCTCCCTCTCTTCTAGTCACTAGATGGCCATGGTTAGTGTCTCTCTCTCCCTCTCTTCTAGTCACTAGATGGCCATGGTTAGTCTCTCTCTCCCTCTCTGCTAGTCACTAGATGGCCATGGTTAGTGTCTCTCTCTCTCCCTCTCTGCTAGTCACTAGATGACCATGGTAAGTGTCTCGCTCTGCCTCTCTTCTAGTCACTAGATGACCATGGTTAGTGTCTCTCTCTGCCTCTCTTCTAGTCACTAGATGGCCATGGTTAGTGTCTCGCTCTGCCTCTCTTCTAGTCACTAGATGGCCATGCTACAACAGACATTACTGTCACAACTAATGAGCAAATACAGTACATGACTGTCAAAAAGAAAGGAGGACCAAGGCCCTCTTCAGATAATGAATTAAAATGCCTTTTTTTGTATGGCATGTTCAATGGAAACAGATTTAAAACTCATGGCCTTCGTCAGGGAGTACATGACTGGTAGGGCTGTAATAGATGGGAATAAACTAGGTCATGTAGTGTAAGACTTGGTATATACATGGCATATATGACCAAATAGACATGGAACATAGGATGGTTTCTAGAAATGTTTTCTCTTTCCCCCAGTATCTCAGTATGTTACGGGGCTGTGAAGGCTACAATGAGATCATCTTCCCACACTGCTCCTGTGACTCCCGACGCAAAGGCCACGTCGTCACAGCCATCAGCATACACAACTTTAAACTGCACGCCTGCACAGAGGAGGGAACACTAGAGGTATGGAGAATGTGTGTGTATATGTGTGTGTGTGTGTATATGTGTGTGTGTGTGTGTGTGTGTGTGTGTGTGTGTGTGTTAACCCTGTCTCTCTGTAACAGAACCAGGTGATTGTGTTTGAGTGGGTGGAGATGCAGCACTGGGACACTGATGAGGAGGGCATGGCCTTCTGCTTCCAGTACGCCAGGGCAGAGAAGAAACCTCGCTGGGTCAAGATCTTTACTCCCTACGTGAGTCTCACACACACTCACAGTACACACCTTTTGAGAGTCCCAACGAATGTCTGAACATGATGTATCAATGTGCAGAGAGTTAACCCTTTGTTGTCCTGTGTCCAGTTCAACTACCTGCATGAGTGCGTTGAGAGAGTCTTCTGTGAACTCAAGTGGAGGAAAGAGGTGAGAAGAGGGTTGTATACTGCTTTGTACTGTCTACTGGCTAACCAGGAGTCTTATACTGCCATGTACTGTCTACTGGCTAACCAGGAGTCTTATACTGCCATGTACTGTCTACTGGCTAACCAGCAGTCTTATACTGCCATGTACTGTCTACTGGCTAACCAGGAGTCTTATACTGCCATGTACTGTCTACTGGCTAACCAGGAGTCTTATACTGCCATGTACTGTCTACTGGCTAACCAGGAGTCTTATACTGCCATGTACTGTCTACTGGCTAACCAGCAGTCTTATACTGCCATGTACTGTCTACTGGCTAACCAGGAGTCTTATACTGCCATGTACTGTCTACTGGCTAACCAGCAGTCTTATACTGCCATGTACTGTCTACTGGCTAACCAGGAGTCTTATACTGCCATGTACTGTCTACTGGCTAACCAGGAGTCTTATACTGCCATGTACTGTCTACTGGCTAACCAGGATTCTTATACTGCCATGTACTGTCTACTGGCTAACCAGGAGTCTTATACTGCCATGTACTGTCTACTGGCTAACCAGGAGTCTTATACTGCCATGTACTGTCTACTGGCTAACCAGGAGTCTTATACTGCCATGTACTGTCTACTGGCTAACCAGCAGTCTTACGCTGCCATGTACTGTCTACTGGCTAACCAGGAGTCTTATACTGCCATGTACTGTCTAACCAGCAGTATTACGCTGCCATGAACTGTCTACTGGCTAACCAGCAGTATTACACTGCCATGTACTGTCTACTGGCTAACCAGCAGTCTTATGCTGCCATGTACTGTCTACTGGCTAACCAGCAGTCTTATGCTGCCATGTACTGTCTACTGGCTAACCAGCAGTCTTATACTGCCATGTACTGTCTACTGGCTAACCAGCAGTCTTATGCTGCCATGTACTGTCTACTGGCTAACCAGCAGTCTTATGCTGCCATGTACTGGCTAACCAGCAGTCTTATGCTGTCATGTACTGTCTACTGGCTAACCAGCAGTCTTATACTGCCATGTACTGTCTACTGGCTAACCAGGAGTCTTATGCTGCCATGTACTGTCTACTGGCTGACCAGCAGTCTTATGCTGCCATGTACTGGCTAACCAGCAGTCTTATGCTGCCATGTACTGTCTACTGGCTAACCAGGAGTCTTATGCTGCACATTTCACTGGCTAATATCTTTTGAATGTTGTCCACTGATATTGTTTGAGAATGTTGTGGAATGTTGTGTGTCTCCAGGTGGAAGAGGAGGCTGTGGATAAGGACAATAAGAACTGCAGTAAAGAAGGTATGTGTAGCAAGGTAAGGCTTTGCCTGCCTCTGTCTCTGGTACAGCAGTGGCCTGGGGGTGTGTGTGGGTGGGTGTGTGCGTGTGTGTGTGTGTGTGTGTGTGTGTGTGCGTGCGTGCGAGTGTTCATATTGTGCATTTTTGCCAGCCTGCGCATGTTGTTGTTTCCTGAGCCGTGTGTCTGTTTCAGAATATCTTCCAGCTGTTGAGACACAGAAGGAATGGAGGCACCTAGGAGGAGAGATCATCACCTCCTAAACATGCTCTCCTCCATCCATCCCTCTGGTCTGGTTCGGCCCGGAACTACCACCACTACCTGTCCTCACACAACTACTACTACATCAACTACAAACCAACAAACTACAACTTCTACATACCAATAACAGCAACTACAGATCAACAACCACTACACACCATCAAACTACAAATGAACGACTTCTGGACTGACTGAAGGAGAAACAATGACGCACGCACACTACAACTTAAGCTGTTATTCACCATGAACCCTTGAATACAACCCAAGCACACGATATAAACACAAGCCAACAGGAAGCTACAGTAGAAACATATAGCAGGTTTGTACAGGTGAATAAGTAACTCTAAAAACTTAGATACATGCCTTCAAAACTCCATGGAGACCTGTGACTATTGGCTAAGGAGGCTAACGTCTTGTGGTGCGATTGGCTGAAGGAGATGGTTCTCTGAGACGATATTGGACAAGGGATTTGACAACGTGCAAGGACAACGTTCAAGGCCATTTTGTGGCCACTTTGGAGTGCTCTGGACTGGAACAGAGTGCAGTGGAAGAAGAGAACAAAAGAGGGATACAGATGCTGAAACAGAACCTGTTCTAAAAGAGGAAACGGCTGGTGGTGATGGAACAGAACCTGTTCTAAAAGAGGAAACGGCTGGTGGTGATGGAACAGAACCTGTTCTAAATGAGGAAACGGCTGGTGGTGATGGAACAGAACCTGTTCTCAAAGAGGAAACGGCTGGTGGTGATGGAACAGAACCTGTTCTAAATGAGGAAACGGCTGGTGGTGATGGAACAGAACCTGTTCTAAAGGAGGAAACGGCTGGTGGTGATGGAACAGAACCTGTTCTAAAAGAGGAAACGGCTGGTGGTGATGGAACAGAACCTGTTCTAAAAGAGGAAACGGCTGGTGGTGATGGAACAGAACCTGTTCTAAAAGAGGAAACGGCTGGTGGTGAGGGAACAGAACCTGTTCTAAAAGAGGAAACGGCTGGTGGTGATGGAACAGAACCTGTTCTAAAAGAGTAAACGGCTAGTGGTGATGGAACAGAACCTGTTCTAAAAGAGGAAATGGCTGGTGGTGATGGAACAGAACCTGTTCTAAAAGAGGAAATGGCTGGTGGTGAGGGAACAGAACCTGTTCTAAAAGAGGAAACGGCTGGTGGTGATGGAACAGAACCTGTTCTAAAAGAGGAAATGGCTGGTGGTGATGGAACAGAACCTGTTCTAAAAGAGGAAACGGCTGGTGGTGATGGACTGAGGAGACGCATCTGAAAAGTTATAAACAGGAAGTGTGTGTGTGTGTGTCTGTCGACTGATTATGGACAGCTGTGAGAGTCTAGGTTGGAACCCTGGAGGTAGAAACAACCCTTCTCTCTGACTCTGAACTGAACTCCCAGAATGAGTCTAGACAGACAGACGGAGGGAAACGGCCGCATGATACAAGAGACTGGACTCATATGAACCACACAGACCGATTGACATATAGATATTATCTCCTGTTTGTAGCCACTATCTCCATTTCAAAGATATCTACTGAAGAGACTATTACAGAGAGAGAGAAACCATACATTTCCTTTATTTGTGACTATTGGGCCGAGCAGAACCAAGGGTAGCATGTGTGTTTCAGCTGCTGGTTCTGTTTTAGTTTACAGATGCTGAAATTGCCCTGAAGCCATTTTTGAATACACAAACCTTCTCATTAAAACACACACACACACACACACACACACACACACAATGCTCATCATGTAGGAATTGGATCCCAGAAAAGTATTCTGCCATCTTGACAGATACCTGAACAAGGAACATGTTTACTTCACCTGTGTGTTTTGTGTACCAACAGATATATATATATATCTATCATTTTTAATGTGGACATTTCAGACATTGGACAGAATAGCACAAAAAGAACCCTGTAAGATGTTGACCACGTTAAGCTCAATCTGTATTCATTCTATCCTAGCCTAAGCTTTCTGTTCTGCTGATGCCTAACCGTGGGGTCTCATGAAGACTGTATTTATACTGGGTTGTAAAAACACTGAACTCAAAGTGCATCTCGATTTACATGTTTTGTGTCTTTCTGTTCTTGAGAAAAGGTGTGATGCTTTAGAAAACACATCGTGATTGTCAGTCTGTAGGATATGTCTATGGTGTTGGTTTAGGTGAGTCTTTGGTTCAATTGATATATTGGTCCTTGTGTATCTGAAGACGCTGCAGTGCTCAGAACGACCTGCAGGGGTCTCCCTCCCACTGAGAAACACTAGATCAGTTCCTATACAACAGGGCTGGCCAGTATTCTAACAGAGGGCCGGTGTGGGTGCAGGCTTTTGCCCCAGCCAAGCAGTAACACACCTGATTCAATATCTGGTGGATGTTATCATTGGATGCTGATGCAACACCACACACATCTTTAAATGCAGTGTTAACCTACAGGAGGTATACGCCCTAAACCCCACAGAGGTTTAAACAGTGGTGTAGTAGGAGCTACCGGAGGTATACGCCCTAAACCCCACAGAGGTTTAAACAGTGGTGTAGTAGGAGCTACACGGAGGTATACGCCCTAAACCCCACAGAGGTTTAAACAGTGGTGTAGTAGGAGCTACACGGAGGTATACGCCCTAAACCCCACAGAGGTTTAAACAGTGGTGTAGTAGGAGCTACACGGAGGTATACGCCCTAAACCCCACAGAGGTTTAAACAGTGGTGTAGTAGGAGCTACACGGAGGTATACGCCCTAAACCCCACAGAGGTTTAAACAGTGGTGCAGTAGGAGCTACACGGAGGTATACGCCCTAAACCCCACAGAGGTTTAAACAGTGGTGTAGGAGGTATACGCCCTAAACCCCACAGAGGTTTAAACAGTGGTGTAGTAGGAGCTACACGGAGGTATACGCCCTAAACCCCACAGAGGTTTAAACAGTGGTGTAGTAGGAGCTACACGGAGGTATACGCCCTAAACCCCACAGAGGTTTAAACAGTGGTGTAGTAGGAGCTACATGGAGGTATACGCCCTAAACCCCACAGAGGTTTAAACAGTGGTGTAGTAGGAGCTACACGGAGGTATACGCCCTAAACCCCACAGAGGTTTAAACAGTGGTGTAGTAGGAGCTACACGGAGGTATACGCCCTAAACCCCACAGAGGTTTAAACAGTGGTGTAGTAGGAGCTACACGGAGGTATACGCCCTAAACCCCACAGAGGTTTAAACAGTGGTGCAGTAGGAGCTACACGGAGGTATACGCCCTAAACCCCACAGAGGTTTAAACAGTGGTGCAGTAGGAGCTACACGGAGGTATACGCCCTAAACCCCACAGAGGTTTAAACAGTGGTGTAGTAGGAGCTACACGGAGGTATACGCCCTAAACCCCACAGAGGTTTAAACAGTGGTGTAGTAGGAGCTACACGGAGGTATACGCCCTAAACCCCACAGAGGTTTAAACAGTGGTGCAGTAGGAGCTACACGGAGGTATACGCCCTAAACCCCACAGAGGTTTAAACAGTGGTGTAGTAGGAGCTACACGGAGGTATACGCCCTAAACCCCACAGAGGTTTAAACAGTGGTGTAGTAGGAGCTACACGGAGGTATATGCCCTAAACCCCACAGAGGTTTAAACAGTGGTGCAGTAGGAGCTACACGGAGGTATACGCCCTAAACCCCACAGAGGTTTAAACAGTGGTGCAGTAGGAGCTACACGGAGGTATACGGTGTAGTAGGAGCTACACGGAGGTATACGCCCTAAACCCCACAGAGGTTTAAACAGTGGTGTAGTAGGAGCTACACGGAGGTATACGCCCTAAACCCCACAGAGGTTTAAACAGTGGTGTAGTAGGAGCTACACGGAGGTATACGCCCTAAACCCCACAGAGGTTTCAATAAAGGTTCAATAAAATAAATATGCACAAAACCCACTTTTTGTTCAGTGGACATTGGGTATAGTCACTTCTTAATTCCCACTGATCCGTATCAAAGTAGTGTAGTGGTGGTATAAATGGTATCAAGTATGTGGTACAATAGAGAAAGTAGCCTACACAATCGCAAAGCACGTGTATTATATTCACATGTGCGCTGCACACAGCCAAGTTTCAGCTGAATATCATGGCAGTAAGAGCCGCAGCTGGTTGTCCCATGGAGCAGCTCTTTGCAGTGCTCAATTCAGTCATCGTGCTGTTTTGAATGAACATTTCCAAATGCTTTCCCAAGGAAAACTTCCTAATTAAAGCTGCAATATGTACATTTGGGCGACCAAACGAGATCATAGAGGTTGAGAATGTACAAAGACTCTCTGTACAATTACCTATTGTTTTGTCACAAACTGAAATTAGGCAAACTTAGAATTTTAGCAACCAGGAAATGGCGGAGCTATTTCTGTATAGTGCATCTTTAAATGTTGACTGCAAATTGGGCCTACAAGATATAATTATGATTTGTATCAATCTGGAGGGCATTTCTTTTGAAAACTCTGCAATCACATGTACTCTACTGTAGGCCTACATTGTAGAGTACAGACACTGCGAGCCACATGGTATTTTGCTTAATTATTTTAAAGGGCAACTAGACCCTCGCAAAATAGTATTTTAGATTTTTCCCAGACCTAAAAAATGGTCTCCTTGTGCGGTATAAGCATTGATGTGGGCTTAACATGCATTTGTTGTTTTTCTATGAAAGATTTTTCTGGCAAAATGATGGTGTACTCACTTCTCCAGGCATCGCTACACCAATGGGTTTTCCTGTATCTGTGAGTGATTTGATTTGGGACCTGAATCTCCAACAGGCTTAGGCTGTTTACACAATGGATCATCATGTCTCACTCCCATAGGCTGCTTCACTTGTCAATCAAGCCTCTGCTATCTCGCCCTGTAATCTGCGATATCTCTCTCTCAAACACTCCTCTGTCTCTCATCGTCAACTCTTTATTTAAGTAAGATATTAAGCAACTTCTCTTATCCTACAGTATCTTCACCTGTCTGACAAATGAAGCAAATGAGAAAATAAAACAATCTGAAGAGAACCACACAGGGTTGAATTGATGAAAGCTGATGTCATTTAGTAATTTAACTTATTGACTTATTGTAATGAATTGTAACATTATTTTAAATGAAATTGAAAACATTGATGTCTTCTCTCCTTTGGTGTCTCCAACTCTAATCTCAATTACCTAGTTTCTAGTGCACTTATGCCCAAGAATGGAAAGTGTGTGTGTGTGGGGGGGCACTTGGCACCAGTCTGTGATTGTGTTTGTCAATCGATTATTTCATTGATAAACACCCTGGTAGATATCAGGTGATGACGAGATAATAATGTATTGTTCCACTGAACCCAAATGCAATCTAAGATAAGTAGGTTTTCTGCTGCACCCAGAATGGACCATTTACACTATTACACCATTTTCTACGCATCTTAAATCAGAATGGACCATTTACACTATTACACCATCTTCTACGCATCTTAAATCAGAATGGACCATTTACACTATTACACCATTTTCTACGCATCTTAAATCAGAATGGACCATTTACACTATTACACCATTTTCTACGCATCTTAAATCAGAATGGACCATTTACACTATTACACCATTTTCTACGCATCTTAAATCAGAATGGACCATTTACACTATTACACCATTTTCTACGCATCTTAAATCAGAATGGACCATTTACACTATTACACCATTTTCTACGCATCTTAAATCAGAATGGACCATTTACACTATTACACCATTTTCTACGCATCTTAAATCAGAATGGACCATTTACACTATTACACCATTTTCTACGCATCTTAAATCAGAATGGACCATTTACACTATTACACCATTTTCTACGCATCTTAAATCAGAATGGACCATTTACACTATTACACCATTTTCTATGCATCTTAAATCAGAATGGACCATTTACACTATTACACCATTTTCTACGCATCTTAAATCAGAATGGACCATTTACACTATTACACCATTTTCTACGCATCTTAAATCAGAATGGACCATTTACACTATTACACCATTTTCTACGCATCTTAAAATCAGAATGGACATATTACCACCCCCAGCTGCTCTCTCTCTTCCTCTCTCTCTCTTCCTCTTATCTGCCTTTCCTCCCCCTCTTTCTCTTTTCCTCTAATGAGAGTGGCAAGACAATTATCCGCTGGACAGAAAGTGTCTCCTTATCGACCCACAGAGAGCCATCTACAACCACTAATCAAGCCGTATTGATTAGAGGGGGTGTTGATATCACATACCACTATCTGACTGACAAAGAGAGACACTAAATATACACTCTGTTTTGAAACACTGACTTGAAAAGTTGTCTCTCAACTCTGAACAGAAAAGATTCAGTTGATATGTCTTTGGGTCCTTTAGCCCAGGAGAAATCCAACCTGAACGTCCCTATAACATGGCTAGAACAGATTTTAAATGCGACTATAAATCATTATTTATCTTCATTCTTTTCCCTCTTTTCTTATTTTCCAACTGAGCAGACACAAAATCTGACAGCATTGCACAAAGAGGTGGGTGTGTGTGGGTGGATGCATCCCTGTGCAAATGTGTGAACTGCGACAGGACAGAGGACTTGCTGCAGTCACATCCTGGCACTGTTACTAGTGGTCCTGTGTGTGTGCATGTTCACATCTGCATGTACAGTGCCTTCAGAAAGTATTCACATTCCTTGACTTTTCCCACATCTTGTTACATTACAGCCTTATTCTAAAATGTATTAAATAGAGATTGTTTTGTCACTGGCCTACTCATTGCCCCATTTATCCATTATTTTACCAGGTACGTTCACTGAGAACACATTCTCATTTGCAGCAAAGACCTGGGGAATAGTTACAGGGGAGAGGAGGGGGATGAATGAGCCAATTGTAAACTGGGGATTATTAGGTGACTGTGATGGTTTGAGGGCCAGATTGGGAATTTAGCCAGGACACAGGGGTTAACACCCCTACTCTTACAATAAGTACCATGGGATCTTTAATGACCTCAGAGAGTCAGGACACCCGTTTAACGTTCCATCCAAAAGTCCAGCAGGATCTGGTCTCCCATCCAGGAACTGACCAGGACCAAACCTGCTTAACTTCAGAAGCAAGCCAGCAGTGGTATGCAGGGTGGTATGCTGCTGGCCTGAATAACATCAAATAGGAATGATGTTTTTCCAAATTTTTAGGAGTAAACATGTTCTTAACAATTCACATAAGTTGCGTGGACTCACTCTGTGTGGGATAATAGTGTTTTAACACAGTTTCTGAATAACTACCTCCCCTCTGTACCCCACACACACAATTATATTTAAGGTCCTTCGTTCGACCAATGAATTTAAAACACAGATTCAACCACAAAGACCAAGGAGGTTTTCCAATGCCTCATAGAGAAGGGCACCTATTGGTAGAAGGGTAAAAAATTTAAAAAGTTGACATTTGTATTTATTGAGGCTCCCCATTAGCTGCTGCCAAAGCAGCAGCTTCTCCTTCTGGGTTCCAGAACATTAAGATAGTTATATACAATCAAAAATATGACATTACATTTCATTACACTGTTCACAACATATTAAGTGTGTTCCCTCAGGTCACTACTCTACTATCACATATCTAGAATAAAAATCCATGTGTACGTGTGTGTGTTATCATGTGTCTGTATCTTCACAGCCCCCGTTGTTCCATAAGGTGTATTTTTATCTGTTTTTTTATTAATCTAATCCTACTGCTTGCATCAGTTACCTGATGTGGAATAGAGTTGTAGCCATGGTTCCATGTACCGTAGTACCGTGTGCCTCGCATTGTCTGTTCTGGACTTTGAATATCCCTTTGAGCAGGGTGAAATCATTAATTACACTTTGGATGGTGTATCAATACACCCAGTCACTACAAAGATACAGGCGTCCTCAGTTGGTGGAGAGGAAGGAAATCATTCAGGGATTTCACCATGATGACAATGGCGACTTTAAAACAGTTAGAGTTTAATGGCTGTGATAGGAAAAAACTGAGGATGGATAAACAACATTGTAGATACTCCACATACTCCATAAGAAGGAAGCCTGTACAGAATACAATTTTCCAAAACAAGCATCCTGTTTGCAACAAGCTGCTTAATTAATACTGCAAAAATGGATGGTGGCAAAACAATTAACTTTTTGTCCTGAATGTTTGGGGCAAATCCAATACAACACATTACTGGGGACGGGTGGTTCAGGAGAAAAACAGAAACTGAATGGAGCTAAGCACAGGAAAAATCCTAGAGGAAAACCTGGTTCAGTCTGCTTTCCACCAGACACTGAGAGATGAATTCACCTTTCAGCAGGATAATAACCTAAAACACATGGCCAAATATACTCACAGCTCTTCGAGACTTACCCAGAGAGACTCACAGCTCTTAGAGGCTTACCCAGAGAGACTCACAGCTCTTAGAGACTACACAGGGAGACTCACAGCTCTTAGAGACTACCCAGAGAGACTCACAGCTCTTAGAGACTACCCAGAAAGACTCACAGGTCTTAGAGGCTTACCCAGAGAGACTCACAGCTCTTAGAGACTTACCCAGAGAGACTCACAGCTCTTAGAGACTTACCCAGAGAGACTCACAGCTCTTAGAGACTTACCCAGAGAGACTCACAGCTCTTAGACACTTACCCAGAGAGACTCACAGCTATTAGAGACGTACCCAGAGAGACTCACAGCTCTTAGAGACTACCCAGAGAGACTCACAGCTCTTAGAGACGTACCCAGAGAGACTCACAGCTGTAATCAAACCCAGAGAGACTCACAGCTCTTAGAGACTTACCCAGAGAGACTCACAGCTGTAATCAAACATGTTTTCACTTTGTCATTATGTTTGTAAATGGGTGAGAAAATGTATTTTGAATTCAGGGTGTAACACAACAAAATGTGGAAGAAGTCAAGGTGATTGAATTCTTTCTGAAGGCACTGTATGTGTTTAACCTTTTTTTCTCTGTCCACTCAATAAGGCCCTGTCTCGCTCATAATGCTACATTGAAGCTGTTTAGTCCTGCTGTCAGATATAGAATCGCCAATCACCCTCTCCCCCGCCCCCTCCTCCATTAATTCTTATGGCTGCAGGGGCAGTATTGAGTAGCTTGGATGAAAGGTGCACAGAGGTGCCCATATTCAACGGCCTGCTCCTCAGTCATAGTCGCAAATATTTGCATATTATTATTAGTATTGTATAGAAAACACTCTGAAGTTTCTAAAACGGTTTGAATTATGTCTGTGAGTATAACAGAACTCACAGAAATTCCACTTCCTGTTTTTTTTCTGGGGGTGGCAGATTTTCAACCCAGCTCGCATTGAAATTACAGCGAGATATGGATGAGTTTTCACTTCCTATGCCTTCCACTAGATGTCAACAGTCAATAGAACTTTGTCTGATGACTCTAATGTGAATGGGGGTCGAATGAGACAGGAAATAGTCACCACTGCCACGAGTTGACCATGCTTCACCATGCGCGTTCACAGGGGAAGCACCTGCATTCCACCAGTCATCTGAAGTCATTCTAATTCTTTGGTTGAAAAGTTATTCAAGATGTATGTAACCAACATTCTAAAGATTGATTCAGTACATCGTTTGATATGCTTCTACTGACTGTTACGGTACTTTTGGACATTTCGTCATGGTATACTGGACGCGCTTTCTGACTTTGGAATTGTTTACCAAACACGCTAACCAAAGTAGCTAATTAGACATAAATAACGGACATTTTCTAACAAATCAAGCATTTATTGTGGACCTGGGATTCCTAGGACTGCATTCTGATGAAGTTCATCAAAGGTAAGGAAACATTTATCATGTATTTTCTGGTTTCTGTTGACTCCAACATGGCGGCTAATTTGGCTTCTGTTCTGAGTGCTGTCTCAGATTATTGCATGTGTTGCTTTTTCCGTAAACTTTAAAAAAAATCTGACACAGCGGTTGCATTAAGGAGAGGTATATCTATAAATCCATGTGTATAACTTGTATTATCATCTACATTTATGATGAGTATTTCTGTTGAAACGATGTGGCTATGCAAAATCACTTGATGTTTTTGGAACTAATGAATCTAATAAGCCAATGTAAACTCAGATTTTTTGATATAAATATGAACTTTATCAAACAAAACATGCATGTATTGTGTAACATGAAGTCCTATGAGTGTCATCTGATGAAGATAATTCAAGGTTAGTAATTAATTTTATCTTTATTTCTGCTTTTTGTGAATGCTATATTTCGCTGGAAAATGGCTGTGCTAATTGTGGTTTGGTGGAGACTTAACATAATCGTTTGTAGTGCTTTCGCTGAAAAGCCTATTTGAAATCGGACACTTTGGTGGGATTAACAACAAGATTACCTTTAAAATGATATAAACACATGTATGTTTTAGGAATTGTAATTATGAGATTTCTGTGGTTTGAATTTGGCGCCCTCTATTTTCACTGGTAGTTGTCATATCGATCCCGGTATTGGGATTGCAGCCATAACAAGTTCTAATGACCAATCAGTAAAAACTCTGTTTCTCTACCACTTGCGATGTCAGCACCCACCTCTACCCCCCCCCCCCCCCCCCCCTTCTCCCCTCTACATCTCTCTGCATCTCTCTCTCGTCCTCTCCCTATCTCACAATGCATCACTCAATCGCTCTGCCTATCTCTATCCCATATCACTCTCTGCCTCTGCCTCTCTCTCTCTGCCTCTGTCTCTCTCTCCCTCTGCATCTCTCCCTCTCCTTCCCTTTTTCCACCTCTCCCTCTGCATCTCTCCTTCTCCTTCCTCTACCTCTCCCTCTGCATCTCTCCCTCTCCTTCCCTTCCTCCACCTCTCCCTCTGCATCTCTCCCTCTCCTTCCCTTCCTCCACCTCTCCCTCTGCATCTCTCCCTCTCCTTCCCTTCCTCCACCTCTCCCTCTGCATCTCTCCCTCTCCTTCCCTTCCTCCATCTCTCTCCCTCTGCATCTCTCCCTCTCCTTCCCTTCCTCCACCTCTCCCTCTGCATCTCTCCCTCTGCATCTTCGATCGGAGGGACACCGTCCAGAAAAGACATAGAAAAGTAGAAAATAAGATTATTTATTTTGAGATGCAAAACGTAGACTGACATCTATTGTAGTTCCTCTAGACAGTCTCTCAACAACCAGTTATGTTTTATTTATTAGTGGGTGTTCGTGTGTGTGTATGGTTCTTTTGTTTGAAGCAGAGCTGAGCTGAGCTGAAGCCACAGAACCTGGTGCCAGCCCAATATGACTTCTGTCCCCTCTCTGTCCAGTTCCCATCATCACACATATCACATTCATTAACAAATGGCCAAAGGACAAAAACATCATCATCAGTGAAGGAATTGACACATAACTCCCTACATTAGCCAAACTGGGCATGAAGACCCGGAAAACAGAAGACATGCACAGTAATTGCACAGAATTTAAATTCAATATCATAATACAAATTCTAAATTATGGAATTCAAATACAATTTATGTTCCCACTGAAATTGCTCCATAGTCTCCCACTCCCTTCCTGGGGGGGGAGGGGGGGGGTCCGGGGGCATGCTCCCCCGGGATGTTTGTTAAATATATTTTTTAGGACTGTTAAATGGTCACTTCTGGTGACTTTTTAAAAGGACATTCTACAAAATGTCTCTTTAAAATAATTATAACCTGTAGCCCAACTGATGCAGCATAGCAGCTTTAAATAAGCTTAAGCATGGGTTTGCCAATCTCCATTTACCCCAAATGAAAATCCCCAAAGACTCTGAATGCATCAAATGCAATAAATATGCGTTATAACTTGTCAATCTGATCTTAAAAGCACATCTTGGCAGAAATATGGATATATGTTGTTGTTGTTTTTTTGAGTGGTGGCAACGATTTAGAAGCAGCGGGGCTCCTTCTCAGAAGAAGTCCTTGGAGGCGGCCTCTGCAAAGTTGGGTGCGGCCATGAGGATTGCAATGGTACAAATTATGTTGAACACACTGAACCCCACCAGACACAGACGGTCAATGACCACTGCTGCAAACTGCCACTTCTCCGCCACGCTCACCCTGCGGTCCTGCTCACGGAGACCCTCGGCCAGGAACCGCACCTCCACCAGCAGGGCCTGGAGCTGGGCCTCTGCTTCCCCAGCCTGGAACACCCTGGCCTGGGCATGGCAAGTACTTGCCCCAGCCCCATCCTCCACACAGCTGGAACCTGAGGATGAGGGGTCAGGGTCTGGAGATGTGGGGGGTTGTGAACGGGGGCTACCCAACATTGTGGAGGAGGGTGGGTGGTGGTGGAGGATGCGGGTGTCAGAACCCCTTCTTTCTTCTCCTCCTCCTCTTCCTCCTCTCCAGGTGACAGCAGGGTCAGGTTCAGGAGGACTCTGGAAGCCCATGTATGGCAGGTGTCCATTCGGCTGAGCGTGGGGGATGGAGGGGAGATTGGGGTGTAGGTTAAGAAGGGGCTGGGGATATCGATTTGGGTTAAGGTGGATATTAGGCTGGGGGTTTGGATTATAGTTGGGATAGGACTGGAGGGTAGGGTTGGAAGGTGGGTGTGGTAGGGGCTGGCTGAGCTGGCTTAGACTGGCCTGCAGAGAGGTGAGGCTCTGGGGGAAGGTTAAGGGGGCTGGGGTGGTGGTGGTGGGAGGGGCAGAGGAGCAGGTCTTGGTCTGGGGGTTGGAGGGGCTGTGCTGGGGTGTGAGCTCACCCCACTCTTCTGGACACTTCATCCTCAGAAACCATGGAACCCACTGGAGTAGAACCAACTCAACCTGAGAGACACACACACAGTAAGTAAGTAAGTAAGTAAGTGGACCCAGTGACCTTCTGTGGCAGAACCAACTGAGAGAGGGAGAGGACACACACACGGAATACAATGCATTTGGAAAGTATTCAGACCCCTTTCCTTTTTCCACATTTTGTTATATTACAGCCTTATTCTAAATGGATTAAATAAACATTTTTCCTCATCAATCAAAACAAAATACCCCATAATGACAAAGCGAAAACAGGTATTTAGACATTTTTGAAAATGTATGAAATATAAAAAACAGAAATACCTTATTTACATAAGTATTCAGACCCTTTGTTAGGAGACTAAAAATTGAGCTCAGGTGTATCCTGTTTCCATTGATCATTCTTGAGATGTTTCTACAACTTGTTTGGAATCCACCTGTGGTAAATTAAATTAATTTGACAAGATTTGGAAAGGCACACACCAGTCTATTTAAGGTCCAGAGCAAAAACCAAGCCATGACATCGTAGGAATTGTCCGTAGAACTCAGAGACAGGATTGTGTCAAACACAGATCTGGGGAAGGATACCAAAACCTTTCTGCAGCATTGAAGGTCCAAGAACACAGTGGCCTCCATCGTTCTTAAAGTGAAGAAGTTTGGAACCAGCAAGACTCTTCCTAGAGCTGCGCCCGGCCAAATTGAGCAATCGGAGGAGAAGGGCCTTGGTCAGGGAGGTGACCAAGAGCCCGATGGTCACTCTGACAGAGCTCCAGAGTTCCTCTGTGGAGATGGGAGAATACTCCAGAAGGACAACAATCTCTGCAGCACTCCACCAATCAGGCCTTTACAGTAGAGTGGCCAGACAAAGCCACACAGTAAAAGGCACACAACAGCCCACTTGGAGTTGAACAAAAAGCACCCAAAGTACTCTCAGACCATGAGCAAAATATTCTCTGGTCTGATGAAACCAAGATTGAACTCTTTGGCCTGAATGCCAAGCCTCACGTCTTGAGGAAACCTGGTACCATCCCTACATTGAAGCATGGCGGAGGCAGCATCATGCTGTGGGGGTGTTTTTCAGAGGCAGGGACTGGGAGACTAGTCAGGGTCGAGGGAAAGATGAACAGAGCAAAGTACAGAGATATCCTTTTTATTTTATTTTGATTTATTTTTCATTTTTATTTCACCTTTATTTAAACAGGTAGGCTAGTTGAGAACAAGTTCTCATTTGCAACTGCGACCTGGCCAAGATAAAGCGTAGCAATTCGACACATACAACAACACAGAGTTACACATGGAATAAACAAAACATATAGTCAATAATACAGTATAACAAAATAAAACAAAAAGTCTATATACAGTGAGTGCAAATGAGGTAAGTTAAGGAAATAAATAGGCCATGGTGGCGAAGTAATTACAATATAGCAATTAAACACTGGAATGGTAGATCGGCAGAAGATGAATGTGCAGGTAGAGCTACTGGGGTGCAAAGGAGCAAAATAAATAAATAAATAAATACCAGTATGGGGATGAGGTGGGTAGATAGATGGGCTGTTTACAGATAGGCTAAGTACAGGTGCAGTGATCTGTAAAATGCTCTGACAGCTGGTGCTTAAAGCTAGTGAGGGAGATGTGAGTCTCCAGCTTCAGAAATGTTTGCAATTCGTTCCAGTCATGGGCAGCAGAGAACTGGAAGGAAAGACGACCAAAGGAGGAATTGGCTTTGGGGATGACCAGTGAGATATACCTGCTGGAGCGCGTGCTACGAGTGGGTGCTGCTATGGTGACCAGTGAGCTGAGATAGGGCGGGGCTTTACCTAGCAGAGACTTGTAGATAACCTGTAGCCAGTGGGTTTGGCGACGACTATGAAGCGAGGGCCAACCAACGATAGCGTACAGGTCGCAATGGTGGGTAGTGTATTGGGCTTTGGTGACAAAACAGATGGCACTGTGATAGACTGCATCCAGTTTGTTGAGTAGAGTGTTGGAGGCTATTTGATAGATGACATCACCGAAGTCAAGGATCGGTAGGTTGGTCAGTTTTACGAGGGTATGTTTGGCAGCAAGAGTGAAGGATGCTTTGTTGCGATATAGGAATCCTTTTCTATATTTAATTTTGGATTGGAGATGCTTAATGTGAGTCTGGAAGGAGAGTTTACAGTCTAACCAGACACCCAGGTATTGTAGTCCACGTATTCTAAGTCAGAGCCGTCCAGAGTAGTGATGCTGGACGGGCGAGCAGGTGCGTGCAGCGATCGATTGAAAAGCATGCATTTAGTTTTACTTGCGTTTAAGAGCAGTTGGAGGCCACGGAAGGAGGGTTGTATGGCATTGAAGCTCGTCTAGAGGTTGGTTAACACAGTGTCCATGGAGGGGCCAGAAGTATACAGAATGGTGTCGTCTGCGTAGAGGTGGATCAGAGAATCACCAGCAGCAAGAGCAACATCATTGATGTATACAGAAAAGAGAGTCGGCCCGAGAATTGAACCCTGTGGCACACCCATAGAGACTGTCAGAGGTCCAGACAACAGGCCCTCCGATTTGACACACTGAACTCTATCAGAGAAGTAGTTGGTAAACCAGGCGAGGCAATCATTTGAGAAAGCAAGGCTGTCGAGTCTGCCAATAAGAATGTGGTGATTGACAGAGTCGAAAGCTTTGTCCAGGTCGATGAATACGGCTGCACAGTAATGTCTCTTATCGATGGCGGTTAGGATGTCGTTTAGAACCTTGAGCGTGGCTGAGGTGCACCCATGACCAGCTCTGAAACCAGATTGCATAGCGGAGAAGGTATGGTGTGATTCGAAATGGTCAGTAATCTGTTTGTTAACTTGGCTTTCGAAGACCTTAGAAAGACAGGGTAGGATAGATATAGGTCTGTAGCAGTTTGGGTCTAGAGTGTCACACCCTTTGAAGAGGGGGATGACCGCGGCAGCTTTCCAATCTTTGAGAATCTCAGACGATACGAAAGAGAGGTTGAACAGGCTAGTAATAGGGGTTGCAACAATTTCGGCAGATAATTTTAGAACGAGAGGGTCCAGATTGTCTAGCCCGGCTGATTTGTAGGGGTCCAGATTTTGCAACTCTTTCAGAACATCGGCTATCTGGATTTGGGTAAAGGAGAAATGGTGGGGGCTTTGGCGGGTTGCTGTGGAGGGTGCCGGGCAGTTGACCGGGGTAGGGGTAGCAATGTGGAAAGCATGGTCAGCCGTAGAGAAATGCTTATTGAAATTCTCAATTATAGCGGATTTATCGGTGGTGACAATGTTTCCATGCCTCAGAGCAGTGGGCAGCTGGGAGGAGGTGCTCTTATTCTACATGGACTTTACAGCGTCCCAGAACTTTTTTCAGTTAGTACTACAGGATGCAAATTTCTGTTTGAAAAAGCTTGCCTTGGGGCCTCACGGATGGCGCAGATGGCTCTGTCGTAACCGGCCGCGACCGGGAGGTCCGTGGGGCGACGCACAATTGGCCTAGCGTCGCCCGGGTTAGGGAGGGCTTGGTCGGTAGGGGTGTCCTTGTCTCATCGCGCACCAGCGACTCCTGTGGCGGGCTGGGCGTAGTGTACGCTAGCCAAGGTGGCCAGGTGCACGGTGTTTCCTCCGGCGCATTGGTGCGGCTGGCTTCCGGGTTGGATGTGCGCTGTGTTAAGAAGCAGTGCGGCTTGGTTGGGTTGTGTATCGGAGGACGCATGACTTTCAACCTTCGTCTCTCCCGAGCCCGTACGGGAGTTGTAGCGATGAGACAAGATAGTAGCTACTACAACAATTGGATACCACGAAATTGGGGAGAAAAAGGGGTAAAATTAAAAAAAGAAAAAAAAAAAAAAGAAAAAGCTTGCCTTAACTTTTCTAACTGCCTGTGTATATTTGTTCCTAACTTCCCTGAAAAGTTGCATATAACGGGGGCTATTCGATGCTAATGCAGAACGCCACAGGATGTTTTTGTGCTGGTCAAGGGCAGACCGGTCTGGCGTGAACCAAGGACTATATCTATTCCTAGTTCAACATTTTTTGAGAGGGGCATGCTTATTTAAGATGGTGAGGAAGGCACTTTTAAAGAATAGCCAGGCATCATCTACCGACGGGACGAGGTCAATGTCATTCCAGGATACCCCGGCCAGGTCGATTAGAAAGGTCTGCTCGCAGAAATGTTTCAGGGAGCGTTTGACAGTGATGAGGGGTGGTCGTTTGGTCGCAGACCCATTACGGATGCAGGCAATGAGGCAGTGATCGCTGAGATCTTGATTGAAAACAGCAGAGGTGTATTTGGAGGGCGAATTAGTTAGGATGACATCTATGAGGGTGCCCGTGTTTACTGATTTGGGGTTGTACCTGGTAGGTTCATTGATAATTTGTGTGAGAGTGAGGGCATCAAGCGTAGTTTGTAGGATGGCCGGGGTGTTAAGCATGTCCCAGTTTAGGTCACCTAGTAGCACAATCTCAGAAGATAGATGATGGGAAATCAGTTCACATATAGTATCGAGGGCACAGCTGGGGGCAGAGGGAGGTCTATAGCAAGCGGCAAAAGTGAGAGACTTGTTTCTGGAAAGGTGAATTTTTAGAAGTAGAAGCTCAAATTGTTTGGGTACAGACTTAGAAAGTAATACAAAATTCTGCAGGCTATCTTTTCAGTAGATTGCAACACCGCCCCCTTTGGCAGTTCTATCTTGGCGGAAAACGTTATAGTTAGCAATGGAGATTTCAGGGGTTTTGGTGGTTTTCCTAAGCCAGGATTCAGACATGGCTAAGACATCTGGGTTGGCTGAGTGTGCTAAAGCAGTGAGTAAAACAAGCTTAGGGAGTAGGCTTCTAGTGTTAACATGCATGAAACCAAGGCTTTTACGTTTACAGAAGTCAACAGATGAGAGCACCTGGGGAGTGGGAGTGGAGCTAGGCACTGCAGGACCTGGATTAACCTTTTTGGGGAATAATCAGAATGGAATGGTAACATAGGTAAGATGTTTTATATTCATCATATGTTTGTAAGTTACTTCTCATCAGAATGTTATTTTTGTATAATACTGTGGCGGGGTTGCAGTATCTGTTCTATGTCAAGACTAAGTTGCTTGGGCCGGAGAGAGGGGAGAGGTCAAGAGTATCTCTTGGCTCCACAATGTCTGTGTGCCAGTCAGTGTGTCACTGTGATCTTGTCAAGATAGGATGGATTTGATATATGCCTGTTGAAATGGAGGATTGGTTTATGGTTCTGAGTTTGAGTAAAGAACATGTTTTAGGAGACAAAGCTGAACGATGAATTATGCCTATGCTGTCTTATCCTGTGTGTGTCTTTGCTATAAAGGATCTCAGTTGAAATGTGGAAGGGACTCTCAGAGAATTCATTGATAGACACTGAATTGATCTGAGAGTCACAGGGTTGTGATAGAGCTCATATAATTAAAAATGGACTTTGTGATAACTAACTCTGACTTGTGTGTGGTTTGCTCTCATGATTTGGTAAATAGAAGAAATTTCCACGACAACCTCCACATCACCAGAGGAACAGAGGAGAAGTAGGATAAGGGTACGGCTAAAGACTATATGAACTGGCCGTCTAGCACGTTCAGAACAGAGTGTAAAGGAGCAGGTTTCTGGGCACGATAGCATAGATTCAAGGCATAGTGTACAGACAAAGGTAAGGTAGGATGTGAGTACATTGGAGGTAAACCTAGGCATTGAGTAATGAAGAGAGAGACATAGTCTCTAGAGATGTTTAAACCAGGTGATGTCATCGCATATGTAGGAGGTGGAACAACATGGTTGGTTAAGGCATATTGAGCAGGGCTAGAGGCTCTACAGTGAAATAAGACAGTAATCACTAACCAGGACAGTAATGGACAAGGCATATTGATATTAGAGAGAGACATGCGTAGCCAAGTGAACATGAGGGTCCAGTGAGTGGTTGGGCTGGCTGGGAACACAGCGATTCAGACAGTTAGCAGGCTAACAAGCTAACAAGCTATCCTTGATGAAAACCTGCTCCAGAGCGCTCAGGACCTCAGACTGGGTCAAAGGTTCACCTTTCAACAGGACAATGACCCTAAGCACACAGCCAAGGCAACACAGAAGTGGCTTCAGGACAAGTCTCTGAATGTCCTTGAGTGGCCCAGCCAGAGCCCGGACTTGAACCCGATCGAACATCTCTGGAGACACCTGAAAATAGTTGTGCAGCGACACTCCACATCCAACCTAACAGAGCTTAAGAGGATCTGCAGAGAAGAATGAGTAGAATGAGAGAAACTCCCCAAATACAGGTGTGCAAGCTTGTAGCGTCATACCCAAGAAGACCAAAGGCTATAATTGCTGATAAAGGTGCTTCAACAAAGTACTGAGTAAAGGGTCTGAATACTTGTGTAAATGTCATATTTCATTTTTTATATATATATACACTGCTCAAAAAAATAAAGGGAACACTAAAATAACACATCCTAGATCTGAATGAATGAAATATTCTTATTAAATACTTTTTTCTTTACATAGTTGAATGTGCTGACAACAAAATCACACAACAATTATCAATGGAATTATCAACCCATGGAGGTCTGGATTTGGAGTCACACTCAAAATTAAAGTGGAAAACCACACTACAGGCTGATCCAACTTTGATGTAATGTCCTTAAAACAAGTCAAAATGAGGCTCAGTAGTGTGTGTGGCCTCCACGTGCCTGTATGACCTCCCTACAACGCCTGGGCATGCTCCTGATGAGGTGGCGGATAGTCGCCTGAGGGATCTCCTCCCAGACCTGGACTAAAGCATCCGCCAACTCCTGGACAGTCTGTGGTGCAGGAGTGGATGGAGCGAGACATGATGTCCCAGATGTGCTCAATTGGATTCAGGTCTGGGGAACGGGTGGGCCAGTCCATAGCATCAATGCCTTCCTCTTGCAGGAACTGCTGACACACTCCAGCCACATGAGGTCTAGCATTGTTTTGCATTAGGAGGAACCCAGGGCCAACCGCACCAGCACATGGTCTCACAAGGGGTCTGAGGATGTCATCTCGGTACCTAATGGCAGTCAGGCTACCTCTGGCGAGCACATGAAGGACTGTGCACCCCCCCAAAGAAATGCCACCCCACACCATGACTGACCCACCGCCAAACCGGTCATGCTGGAGGATGTTGCTGGCAGGCAGCAGAACGTTCTCCACGGCGTCTCCAGACTCTGTCACATCTGTCACGTGCTCAGTGTGAACCTGCTTTCATCTGTGAAGAGCACAGGGCGCCAGTGGTGAATTTGCCAATCTTGGTGTTCTCTGGCAAATGCCAAACATCCTGCACGGTGTTGGGCTGTAAGCACAACCCCCACCTGTGGACATCGGGCCCTCATACCACCCTCATGGAGTCTGTTTCTGACCGTTTGAGCAGACACATGCACATTTGTGGCCTGCTGGAGGTCATTTTGCAGGTCTCTGGCAGTACTCCTCCTGCTCCTCCTTGCACAAAGGTGGAGGTAGCAGTCCTGCTGCTGGGTTGTTGCCCTCCTACGGCCTCCTCCACGTCTCCTGATGTACTGGCCTGTCTCCTGGTAGCGCCTCCATGCTCTGGACACTACGCTGACAGACACAGCAAACCTTCTTGCCATGGCTCGCATTGACGTGCCATCCTGGATGAGCTGCATTACCTGAGCCACTTGTGTGGGTTGTAGACTCCGTCTCATGCTACCACTAGAGTGAAAGCACCGCCAGCATTCAAAAGTGACCAAAACATCAGACAGGAAGCATAGGAACTGAGAAGTGGTCTGTGGTCCCCACCTGCAGAACCACTCCTTTATTGGGGGTGTCTTGCTAATTGCCTATAATTTCCACCTGTTGTCTATTCCATTTGCACAACAGCATGTATTGTATTGTCAATCAGTGTTGCTTCCTAAGTGGACAGTTTGATTTCACAGAAGTGTGATTGACTTGGAGTTACATTGTGTTGTTTAAGTGTTCCCTTTATTTTTTTGAGCAGTGTATATACATTTGCAAACATTTCTAAAAACCTGTTTTTGCTTTGTCATTATTGGGTATTGTATGCAGATTGATGGGAAAAAACGATTTAATCAATTTTCGAATAAGGCTGTAACGTAAAAAAATGTTGAAAACGTAAAGGGGTCTGAATACTTTCTGAATGCACTGTAAAGTAAGTAGATAAGAGGAACCAGGGAATGTACTGCAGCAGAAAAGACTGCACCTGATAGAAGAGGACAGGACACACACAAGGTGCAGACATTCACAGATATGAGAGGAACACACACAGACAGTCACAGACACACGTCATAATCAGTAGACAGACAGAGAGCCTCACCCATTGAGGCATGTCTCCACTGTTGGGGTCGTGGTGATGGTACTGAAGTACAACTACAGTCGCCACCACTGACATCCCTACGGTAACCATGGTACTCACAAAATACTGACCTAGGATGGAGACACAGTATTATAGTACACGTATACAGAGACATACACCCACACACACACACATTCACTGACCTATCAGTGGTATGCAGTCTGAGGTAGCTGGCATAATCTCAGCCACAAGCAACATGAAGAAAGTCTGAGAGAGAAGAATTGTAATGCCTGGAGAGAGAAATGGGGAAAAGGATATTATTACACTGGGAAATACAGCAATACTTGTGGGTAGTACAATTCTCCAAATCTCTGCCAACTCACCCCACCCATCCATCTCTCCACCATCTCTGTCCTTCCCCTCCACACTCTCCTTCTCTCTCCCCATCTCTGTCCCTCTGCTACGGTCCCCACCCCTCTTCTCTCCCTCTATCACTGTCCCTCACCTCCCCGCCCCTTCTCTCCCTCTATCACTGTCCCTCACCTCCCCACACCTTCTTTCCCTCTATCACTGTCCCTCACCTCCCCGCCCCTTCTCTCCCTCTATCACTGTCCCTCACCTCCCCGCCCCTTCTCTCCCTCTATCACTGTCCCTCCCCTCCCCGCACCTTCTTTCCCTCTATCACTGTCCCTCACCTCCCCGCACCTTCTTTCCCTCTATCACTGTCCCTCACCTCCCCGCCCCTTCTCTCCCTCTATCACTGTCCCTCACCTCCCCTTCTCTCCCTCTATCAGTCCCTCACCTCCCCGCCCCTTCTCTCCCTCTATCACTGTCCCTCACCTCCCCGCCCCTTCTCTCCCTCTATCACTGTCCCTCACCTCCCCGCACCTTCTCTCCCTCTATCACTGTCCCTCACCTCCCCGCCCCTTCTCTCCCTCCATCTCTCTCCCGCTTTCTGATTGTAAAAATCACTTGAGGTTTTCTTGGACCGCTGCAGAATTACTGACAGAGAAACAATAAGAGAGGGCAGGTACGGAGAGAGACAGAGAGAGAGAGAGAGAGAGAGAGAGAGAGAGAGAGAGAGAGAGAGAGAGAGAGAGAGAGAGAGAGAGAGAGAGAGAGAGAGAGAGAGAGACAGAGAGAGAGAGAGAGAGAGTTATACAGCAGGACCATTATCTCATCTCTAACACCTGATTTATTTTTCATCACTCTGAACTACTATTTCTTTCTCTTCTATCTTTCCCTTACACCTCATCATCTTCCCTTACACCTCATCATCTTCCCTTACACCTCATCATCTTCCCTTACACCTCATCATCTTCCCTCTTTTCATCATATTTTACACTTTCCAGCACCTTAGACCTCCCCTTTTTACCTCCAACATCTCTCCTGTCTCCATCCCTTCTCCCTTTTATACTCCTCTTCTCCCTCCCCCTGTCCTACGCCTCTCCCTCTTCCTTCTCCCTCCTCCCCCTCTCCTCACCCAGACCGATCTTCTCCCCCGATTGGGCTGGCAGTAGAAATACCAACAGTGTCAAGGAGGAGATGAGAACACAGGGGACGAGGAGGTTGAGAGCGTAGAATAGAGTTCTCCGTCGTAGGGTCACAACAAAGGTCACATCAGAGTAGGGCTCTGTACAGCACTCATAAAATATCTCATGACGATCACCTGGTACACCTACAAGAGGGGGTAGGAAAGAGGAAAGAGGAAGTGAGAGATTAGAAAATAAGAGAGAGGAGAGAGATACAAGAGGGATGGAAAAGAAGAGAGGGAGGGTAAAGGAGGAGGGACAACCTGGGTCAGGGGCAGACAGAGCTCTCTCACCCAGCAGTTCCCACTCTCCATTGGACATGTATCCTGACAGGTCAGCCTCCTGCATCTGGAGGTCCAGCAGCCAGCCGTCAAACGTCCACGAGCCAAACTTCAGCTCACAGTGCTGGACGTCAAAGGGAAACCAACGCACGTCCACTTCACACGCACTGCTGAAAATACCTGGGACAGGAAGAGAGGGGAGGGGAGATGTGGGGGAGAGGGAGTGAGAGAAGGGAAAGGGGGAGAAAATAAAATAGAGATTGAGAGAGAAGTGCATTATCAGTAGGGGAGAGTGGGGTAAGTTGAGCCATTTGTTACATTCAGCATCAAAGGAAACATAGCATTATTTCTAATAAAGATATCTACATATATTTCAGGATGTTGTGTATCACTGGAAATAATCAGAATTAATGTAAACCCTACAGTTTTGAAAACACAGCTTGTCCAAAAAAAGGCTTAACTTACCCTAAGGCCATTGGCTCGACTTACCCCAAGTCCATTGGCCCGACTTACCCCAAGGCCATTGGCCCGACTTACCCCAAGGCCATTGGCCTGACTTACCCCAAGGCCATTGGCCCGACTTACCCCAAGGCCATTGGCCCGACTTACCCCAAGGCCATTGGCCTGACTTACCCCAAGGCCATTGGCCTGACTTACCCCAAGGCAAACATTTTGACTATATTTGTCCACACAGCTACCAAGGATGTACTTTCATGCTTGTTTTAGGACCTCATGTTGAAGCTTATAGAGACCCCAACTGATGTATAGAACAATCCTTAAATGATCTACCTTGGTTTAGATATAAGCATCATGAAACATCTAACACAATATATTTGTTTGACTTGGTGAAAATACTTTTTTTGGACCTAACTTGCTTACCACTTTTTCCATGTTGTCATGACTCCCACCGAAGGTGGCTCCCCTGCCTGTTCGGACGGCGCTCGGCGGTCGTTGTCGCCGGTCTACTAGCCGCCACCGATCCCTTTTTCTTTTTCGTTTTGTTTTGTCTTATTGGTTGCACCTGTTCCCTGTTTCGGTTCTTGATTTATGTCTATTTAAGCCTGTTAGGTCCGCCTAGGTTTGTGAAGGATTGTTACTCTGTTGGTTGTGTTTTGTGTTTGTTTTCTCCAGACTGTTTGGTCTTGTGTTTGGGCTGGTCTGTTTTGTGTTTGTTTTCTCCAGACTGTTTGGTCCTGTGTTTGGGCTGGTCTGTTTTGTGTTTGTTTTCTCCAGACTGTTTGGTCTTGTGTTTGGGCTGGTCTGTTTTATATTTGTTTTCTCTGGACTGTTTGGTCTTGTGTTTGGGCTGGTCTGTTTTGTGTTTGTTTTCTCTGGACTGTTTGGGCTGGTCTGTTTTATGTTTGTTTCTCCAGACTGTTTGGTCCTGTGTTTGGGCTGGTCTGTTTTATGTTTGTTTCTCTGGACTGTTTGGTCCTGTGTTTGGGCTGGTCTGTTTTATGTTTGTTTCTCTGGACTGTTTGGTCCTGTGTTTGGGCTGGTCTGTTTTATGTTTGTTTCTCCAGACTGTTTGGTCCTGTGTTTGGGCTGGTCTGTTTTATGTTTGTTTCTCTGGACTGTTTGGTCCTGTGTTTGGGCTGGCCTGTTTTATGTTTGTTTTCTCTGGACTGTTTGGTCTTGTTTGGGCTGGTCTGTTTTATGTTTGTTTTCTCCAGACTGTTTGGTCTTGTGTTTGGGCTGGTCTGTTTTATGTTTGTTTCTCTGGACTGTTTGGTCTTGTGTTTGGGCTGGTCTGTTTTATGTTTGTTTCTCTGGACTGTTTGGTCCTGTGTTTGGGCTGGTCTGTTTTATGTTTGTTTTCTCTAGACTGTTTGGTCCTGTGTTTGGGCTGGCCTGTTTTATGCGCCCTGTATTTTGGCGTGACCGTTTTGTGCCCGAGAATAAATTATGATTTACCAAACCCTCTGCTCTCTGCGCCTGACTCCAACCCACCACTCCTAGTAAACTCTGAAACATGTAGGTACTTCCTTCCCAGACTTCCTCCCATTTATAATTTTGATCAAATTATAAATGTTGTGTATGATTTATTAGAAACCAGCGTGGCTCAACTTACCCCACTCTCCCCTATATCTATGTTAAACTAAAATGAGAGGGGAAGGTCAGGGAAGAATAAAAAGAGAGGAAGGTTGATCTATAGACTTACCTGGAGGTAGGTACTCACAGAATCCACTGGAGTTGACCAGCACATAGCTCTTAAAGGTGGCATCAAATTTATCATGGGCACTGAGAAGGACAAAAAAGAAAGATCAGCAAGGGGTGTGTGCGCATGCGTGTACTTTAACTTAACCAGTTGCTTAATCAGCGTTATTCTCTGGGTTGAGTGAACTTCAAAATAGCATTGAAGTTGATTCAAATTAAAATATCAAGGCAACCAGCTGCCATAGGATTTCTAGTTTTCTCAACACTAGATTCTAGTTTGCTCAAAACCATGCCCATCATTAACATATTTCCCAGCATGCTTTATTGCAGGATGATTTTCAGAATTGTTTGTTTTAATACCTGTGTTTTTGCATACATATTGTTTGGTTGATTAAGCTTATGCTACACAAAGACAAAAGGCCTTTTTCTAAACTAATCCAATCTATTAGTCTGGATATCTTCACTCTGGCTAGGTTCTAATAGGAATTACACAACTTTGCAAGCCAGCAATTATGTGACTTGCAGGCTTGATGTGGCCTGTAAACCAGGAGTATCCGATCACTGTGTTAGGGTATGTGATGAGTATTTTTCGGGAAGCCAGATCTTTGGTGCCGTTCACCTAAATGAGCCATTCATTTGGCTCCCAAACGGCTCTTTATTTAGTAGTGCATAAAAAAATGTGTGAAACATAAAAAATATATTTATAATTTAAAGCCTAAAATGTTCCCTACCATTATGCAGATAGTGAAATGTGAGTTCAAATACATTTTAAATGACGAAATTAGATTGCTTGGCTCTCTCCTCACTACCTACTGTTCCTGCAGTGAGGAATGAATAGCTTCAGAGAATGGTTGTCTGGAGCTCATAAAGCAGTAGTAGCAGGGAGTCAAATGAACGCCTCATTCACAGATACAATATGGTTCCAGTTCATCAAAAAGATCTGTTCAAAAAGAGCTGTTCATTTGCGAACAACTCATCACAATATGTAACGTTTTATAATGTAGCTCATAAAGCATTCACAACCTTTCACATTGTCTAATGATTGGAGACAGGTGCAGGAATGCGTAATAGGGGGTTTATTCTCTCCACCCAAACAAAAGAGCTTCTACGAGACCCGTAAAACAAGTGCACAATAACACGTATAATGGAAGTTGAAACAACAGCACAGGTACTCACAGGACCAAGGGACATGGTAACAATAACCGACAAGGACAATGGGGAACAGAGGGCACATATATAACATACTAATCAGGGGAAATGGGAACCAGGTGTGCGTAATGAGACAAGACAGTCCGGGGTTGGCAGTAATGAATCCAGTTCAGTGACGTCTAGAAGGCTGGTGACGTAGACCCCCGAGCTGGTGAACGAAATGAGCAGCAGTACTGGGGGTTGATCCGTGACAGTATCCCTCTCCCCCGACGCACTGCACCAGCAGCGGGATGACACCGGCCTCGGGGGGCGACCACATGGACGCGGTGTGGGTCGCATTCAGGATGTCCACTACAGGAACCCAGCACCACTCCTCTGGGCCATACCCCTCCCAGTCGATGAGGTACACCCGATGAGGTACTCCCTCAATGTCCAGAGAAGGAGGCAGGGCATTACTGGGTCCAGCCTCAGACACCACTGGCCTGAGGAGAGACACATGAAAAGTCGGGTTAATGAGGTAATCAGTAGGGAATTGCAAACGGTACGCTACCTAATAAACCCTCCTCAGGACATTAAACGGCCCGACAAACCCCAGGCTCAGATTCCGGCAGGGCAGGCAGAGGGGCAGGTTCTGAGAGGAGAGCCAGACCCGGTCACCTGGAGAGAAGACAGGTGTCTCACTGTGGTGGCGGTTGGCCTGTTCCTTGTGCCGATGCATGGCCCACTGGAGATGAGTGTGAGCAGCATTCCAGGTCTCCTCAGCGCGCCAAAACCACTTGTCCACCGCAGAGGCCTCGGTCTCGGATGCCAAAGCACCAGGGCCAGCTGATACCCCAACACGCAATGGAAAGGAATGAGGTTAGTGGAGGAGTGGCGGAGGGATTTCTGCGCGTACGCAGGTACAAGGTAGAAAACCCGCCCACTCCCCAAGCCGGTCCTGACAGTAACGCCTCATGAACCTGCTCACTTTCTAATTGACCCTCTCCACCTGCCATTTAGCTTGAGGATGGTACCCAGAGATGAGGCTGACTGTGACCCCCAGGTTCCATGAACGCTTTCCATACATGTGAGGTGAACTGAGGGCCACGATCTGACACAATGTCCTCCGGGATCCCATAGTGCTGGAAGATGTGCGTTAAAAGACCCTCCATGGTTTGAATGGCCGACGGGAGCCCAGGCAGAGGAAGGAGGCGATAAGCTTTGGAAAACCACAACAACAAGAACGGTGGTGTTCCCCTGGGAGGGGGGGAAGGTCAGTGACAAAGTCCACCGAGAGGTGAGACCAGGGTCATTGTGGAACCGGCAGGGGAAGGAGCTTTCCATAAGGGAGGTGTCTGGGTGTCTTTGACTGAGCACAGATGGAGCAGGAAGAGATGTAAACCCGGGCGTCCCTAGCCAAGATGGGCCACCAGTACTTCTCCGTCAGGCAGGCGATGGTATGGCTTATCCCAGGATGACCCGACACAGGCGCCGTGTGCGCCCAGGAAAGGAAGCGGTCTCACACACCTGTGGACATACAGGCGTGGTTCTCCAGACACTGTGTAGGTGTGGGTTCCGTGCGCAGGGCCTGCCGTATGTTGGTGTCCATGTCCCACACCACTGGCGCGATGATACGGGATGGAGGGATGATGGGGTCTCCTCTCCCTGCCTCTCCTCTGCGTCATAGAGGCGAGACAGGGCATCCGCCTTCACGTTCTTTGAGCCTTGCCTATAAGAAAGTGAGAATTGGAACCTGGCAAAGAATAGAGCCCACCGGGCCTGTCTCGGGTTTAGCCTCTTCGCTGCCCTGATGTACTCCAGGTTGCGGTGGTCCGTCCACATCAGGAAAGGGTGTTTGGACCCCTCCAGCCAGTGCCTCCACGCCTTCAGAGCCTCCTTGATCGCCAAGAGCTCCCGGTCCCCTACTTCGTAGTTCCTCCGGGCGGGGCTCAGCTGTTTGGAGTAGAAGGAGCAGGGTAGCAGGTTTGGAGGGGTTCCGGTGCGCTGGGACAGCACTGCCGCGACTCCTACTTCGGAGGCATCCACCTCGATGATGAAGGGACGTGAAGGGTTGGGATGTGCCAGCACGGGAGCAGTGGTGAAGTGTGCCTTCAGTGTCTCGAACGCCCTCTCCGCTTCCGCCGTCCAACGAAGCTGCTGGGGACCTCCTCTCAACAGGGAGGTAAGAGGCGCGACCACCATGCTGAAGCCCCGGAAATAGTTGGCGAACCCCAGGAATCGCTGGACTGCTTTCCCAGAATTGGGGATGGGCTATGACCTGACTGCGCTGACGCATTGCTCCTCCATCTCCACTCCCTCTGTGGATATGAGATAGCCAAAAAAGGACAGGGACCGCTGGAAAAACAAACACTTCTCTTGTTTAACACATAGATTATGCTCCAACAGTCTTCCCAGCACAGACCTGACTAATGAGACATGCTGGGCGCAGTCAGCAGAATAGACCAAAATGTTGTCTATATAAACCACTATGCCCCGACCCAGCATGTCACAAAACACTTTGTTAATAAAGACCTGGAAGACTGAAAGAGCATTAGACAGGCCAAAAGGCATTTCGAGATACTCGTAATGGCCTGTGGTCGTGGAAAAGGCCGCTTTCAATTAATCGCCTGTACGAATGCGCACCAGATTGTAGGCGCTCCTCAAGTCCAGTTTCACAAAGTATTGTGCCCTGTGCGTTTGTTCGATGATGGTTGGGATGAGGGGTAAAGGATAGCTGAACTTAACGGTAATCAATACATGGGCACAGTCCCCCATCTTTCTTTTTAACAAAAAAGAAGCTTGAGGAGGCTGGTGGTGATGAAGAGGGGTGGATAACACCCTGCTGGAGGCTCTCCTGTACATAGATCTCCATGGCCTCTGTCTCTGCATAGGAGAGGGGATAGACGTGTCCTCTCGGGAGGGCTGCATCAGACAGGTCAATGGCACAGTCCCAGTCCCACGATGAGGAGGCAGGCGTGTAGCCTGGGTCTTAGAGAAAACCCGATGCAGATCCTGGTATTTCTCCGGCAACTCCACTTGAGGTGTGTGGTCCAGACTTTCCACCGTAGTGGTGTTGACAGACACAGCGAGACACCTCCCCTGACACTCCTGCGACCAACCCAGAATTCTCCCCTCGGACCAGGAAATAACAGGGTTACGCCAACTCAACCAGGGGAGACCGAAAACAATCAAAAAGGTGATAGGTTCTAAATGAGTCCCATGGGTCAGCAGAGAAACGGGAACATTGATGTGATGTATGAGACCTGTCCCTATTGGACGATTATCCAGGGCTCCCACTGGAATGGTTGACTGTAGGGCAAACAAAGGAATGCGTAATGCAGTGGCAAAAGATTGCCGGGCAGCTCCGGAATCAATCAGAGCTAACGGGAGTGAGGGGCTAGGGTATTCAGGGAATTTAATATGAAAACATACTGGTTGAGTTGACAGAAAAGGAGGGGAGATCTTACATCCTACCTGGGTTGGAGCAGGAGAATACCCTGGCTTGTCACCTCCTCGTCTATTAGTGGATAGAGGGCAGGTCAGGGAGAAATGACCCCTTTCTCCACAATAGGAGCAGAGGCCTAGATTCCTCCTTCTCCTACACTCTGCCTCGGGCAAACATGCAGAACCCACCTCCATCGGCTCTGGCCACGGAGCAGGTGTAGCAATGGGCTCCGGATTCCGTGTAGGTCTTCGTCGGGACAGCTGGAGGTTGTCCAAACGAATCGCCATGCTGTCGAGTGACAGGTTGTCATCACGGCAGGCTAACTCCATCTGTACCTCCTCCCACAGTCCGCAGCGGAACACGTTAACCAGAGCCGACTTGTTCCATCCGGTGGAGGCCGCAATGGTCCGGAAATCCAGAGTGAAGTCCTAGATCCTGGCGTAATCGGAGTAGACATTTTCGGCCCTCCACAGGATGATCAAACACCGAACGGAAGAGGGTGAAGCGCTCATAGGACTCGACCTCGGGTCCGCCCGTTTCCCAGACCGCGGCACCCCAGTCCAGGGCCCATCCGGTCAGTGCCGAGATGACGGTGGCAACCCTGTCTCTCCCAGAAACAGCCTCGGCATAGCGAGCGAGGTACAGGTCGCATTGCAGAAGGAATCCCTTGCATCTCGCTGGTGCGCCGTCAAAGCGCTCCGGGAGGGACAGGAGTATTCCGCGGACTGGCTCAGATGGGACGGAAGCATGTAGTGGTGTGGGGGCTTGTGTCGGAACCGGTGCTGGAGACTGGAGGGACTGTACATTACCCTCCAAACGCTGTATGGTATCCATGTCGTTGCTGAGTCTGGAGAGACAGTCCTTTTGATGCTGGACTGCCTCTACGATGGTCGACAGCTCGGTCGTTCCTGCTGTCTCCATTTCAGGGGTTGGTTATTCTGTCATGTTGTCTAATGATTGGAGACAGGCGCAATAATACGTAATAGGGGTGTTATTCTCTCCATCCAAACAAAAGAGCGAGGTGGAAACCTCTAAATAATACAAGACCTGTAAAACAAGTGCACAATAACACGTATCATGGAAGCCGATACAACAGCACAGGTACTCACAGGACTAAGGGACATGGTAACCGTAACCGACAAGGACAATGGGGAACAGAGGGCACATATATAACATACTAATCAGGGGGAATTGGAACCAGGGGTGCGTAATGAGACAAGACAGTCCGGGGTTGGTGGTAATGATCCAGTTCAGTGACGCCTAGAAGGCCGGTGACGTTGACCTACGGAGCTGGTGAATGGAATGAGCAGTAGTACCGGGGGGATCCGTGACACAACCCCTTGACTTTATCCACATTTTGTTGTGTTACAGCCTGAATTTAAAATGGATTACTTTGAGATTTTGTGTCACTGGACAACACTAAGTACCCCATAATGTGAAAGTTGAATTATGTTTTTTAGAACATTTTTGAAATGAATTCAAAATAAAAAGCTGCATGTCTTGAGTCAATAAGTATTCAACTTTAAAAAATATATATATATTGCTTGCTCTGTGTGCAATATTAGTGTTTAAGATGGTTCTTTACCTAATCTCTGTACCCCACACACAATTATCTGTAAGGTCCCTCAATCGAGAAGTGAATTTCAAACAGATTCAATCACAAAGACCAGAGAGATTTTCCAATGCCTCACAAAGAAGAGCACCTATTGGTAGAGACGTAAAAAAAATCAGACATTGAATACCCCTTGGAGCATGGTGTTATTAATTCCATTTTGGATGGTGTATCAATGCACCCAGTCACTACAAAGATACAGGTGTCCTTCCTAACTCAGTATATAGTACAACGCACGTGTGTAAAGCTCTTGCTATCTATCCTATACAGTTGAGCAAACTATAAATCCTATTGCAGCTGGTTGCCTTGACATTTTAAGTTAAATAAACAAATACATTTTTAGAGAGAGAGAGAGAGAGAGAGAGAGAGAGAGAGACCCACACCTGTTGTACAGTAGTATATCAGGTATCCAGACCTGGTCAGTAGTGAAGCGAAGGGTTTTCACTCCAGGGTACTCTGACTGGTTCCACTGAAGGTAGTGGTCAAACCATTGCTATACAAATCCAGTCAATAAATTATTAAGGTTACAGGGGCTGGTTACACAGGCAGACCAATTCTGATATTTTTCCACTAATTGGTATTTTGACCAATCACATCAGATCTTTTCAGAGCAAAAGCCAGGGAGCCACCCACACACACACACACACACACACACACACACACACACACACACACACACACACACACACACACACACACACACACACACACACACACACACACACACACACACAAGCGGGCATGGACACAAATGCAGGGTCATCCTCACCATCTGAAGCCAGGCATTAGTGGTGAGAATCTGGTTTTTCTCATCCTGGAATAAGATGAAGATAGTTCAGTGTGTGCGTGTGCGTGTGTGTGTGTGTGTGTGTGTGTGTGTGTGTGTGTGTGTGTGTGTGTGTGTGTGTGTGTGTGTGTGTGTGTGTGTGTGTGTGTGTGTGTGTGTGTGTGTGTGTGTGTGAAAGTGTAAGAGAAGATGGTAGCGTACCACATTCATGACTTGTAAGAGAGTGTAGGAGAATCGGACAGTGAGTGGTAGAGAGTCGTTGGCAACAGGTCTCTCCATACGGTTATAGTCCCTCAGTAGCTCCCTCAATAGATTACGCTGGTGGGGACCCTGCTCAGATACTGAGAGAGGGGGAGGGAGAGAGAGGGGAGGGGGATAAGGAGGGAAAAGGATGAGGATGAGGGAGGAGAGCGGGAGAGAGAGAGGGCAATGACGAGAGGGAAAGAATAAGAAGACAGAGGAGACTAAATGGACAGTTACAAAGAGACAACTACATTCCTGTAGACAGAATGGACCGTTACAAAGAGACAGCTACATTCCTGTAGACAGAATGGACAGTCCTGTAGACAGAATGGACCGTTACAAAGAGACAGCTACATTCCTGTAGACAGAATGGACCGTTACAAAGAGACAGCTACATTCCTGTAGACAGAATGGACAGTTACAAAGAGGCAACTACATTCCTGTAGACAGAATGGATCTTTACAAAGAGAGAGCTAAATTCCTGTAGACAGAATGGACCTTTACAAAGAGACAACTACATTCCTGTAGACAGAATGGATCTTTACAAAGAGAATTGGGCGTGCAAAATTATTCAGCCCCTTTACTTTCAGTGCAGCAAACTCTCTCCAGAAGTTCAGTGAGGATCTCTGAATGATCCAATGTTGACCTAAATGACTAATGATGATAAATACAATCCACCTGTGTGTAATCAAGTCTCCGTATAAATGCACCTGCACTGTGATAGTCTCAGAGGTCCGTTAAAAGCGCAGAGAGCATCATGAAGAACAAGGAACACACCAGGCAGGTCCGAGATACTGTTGTGAAGAAGTTTAAACCCGGATTTGGATACAAAAAGATTTCCCAAGCTTTAAACATCCCAAGCAGCACTGTGCAAGCGATAATATTGAAATGGAAGGAGTATCAGACCACTGCAAATCTACCAAGACCTGGCCGTCCCTCTAAACTTTCAGCTCATACAAGGAGAAGACTGATCAGAGATGCAGCCAAGAGGCCCATGATCACTCTGGATGAACTGCAGATATCTACAGCTGAGGTGGGAGACTCTGTCCATAGGACAACAATCAGTCGTATATTGCACAAATCTGGCCTTTATGGAAGAGTGGCAAGAAGAAAGCCATTTCTTAAAGATATCCACAAAAAGTGTCGTTTAAAGTTTGCCACAAGCCACCTGGGAGACACACCAAACATGTGGAAGAAGGTGCTCTGGTCAGATGAAACCAAAATTGAACTTTTTGGCAACAATGCAAAACGTTATGTATGTTTGGCGTAAAAGCAACACAGCTCATCACACTGAACACACCATCCCCACTGTCAAACATGGTGGTGGCAGCATCATGGATTGGGCCAGCTTTTCTTCAGCAGGGACAGGGAAGATGGTTAAAATTGATGGGAAGATGGATGGAGCCAAATACAGGACCATTCTGGAAGAAAACCTGATGGAGTCTGCAAAAGACCTGAGACTGGGACGGAGATTTGTCTTCCAACAAGACAATGATCCAAAACATAAAGCAAAATCTACAATGGAATGGTTCAAAAATAAACATATCCAGGTGTTAGAATGGCCAAGTCAAAGTCCAGACCTGAATCCAATCGAGAATCTGTGGAAAGAACTGAAAACTGCTGTTCACAAATGCTCTCCATCCAACCTCACTGAGCTCGAGCTGTTTTGCAGGGAGGAATGGGAAAAAATTTCAGTCTCTCGATGTGCAAAACTGATAGAGACATACCCCAAGCGACTTACAGCTGTAATCGCAGCAAAAGGTGGCGCTACAAAGTATTAACTTAAAGGGGCTGAATAATTTTGCACGCCCAATTTTTCAGTTTTTGATTTGTTAAAAAAGTTTGAAATATCCAATAAATGTCGTTCCACTTCATGATTGTGTCCCACTTGTTGTTGATTCTTCACAAAAAAATACAGTTTTATATCTTTATGTTTGAAGCCTGAAATGTGGCAAAAGGTCGCAAAGTTCAAGGGGGCCGAATACTTTCGCAATGCACTGTGTATATATATATATATATATATATATATATATATATATATATATATATATATATATATATATATATATATATATATATATATATAAAAGTTTACATACACCTAGGTTGGAGTCATTAAAACTTGTTTTTCAACCACTCCACAAATTTCTTGTTAATTAACAAACTATAGTTTTGGCAAGTCGGTTAGGACATCTACTTTGTGCATGACAATAGTAATTTTTCCAACCATTGTTTACAGACAGATTATTTCACTTACAATTCACAATTCCAGTGAGTCAGAAGTTTACACACACGAAGTTGATGTAACGGGATTCGTCCTCCTCTGACGAGGAGTATGAGAGATCGGACCAATATGCAGCGTGGTACGTGTTCGTCATGTTTTAATGAACAAAATCACTAAACACGAAAATACAAAATAACAAATAGAAAGACCGAAAGGAAAACCGAAACAGTTCCGTGTGGAACACACAGACACAGAAAACAATCACCCACCAAACACTGGTGGTGTAACGGCGTTCTTCGTTTGTTGAGAGAGAGGACCGAAATGCAGCGTGGTGATTACTCATGTTCTTTAATCAATAATTGACGATACATGAAATAACTAAACGAATACGAAAACAACAAACGGAACGTGAAACCTAATACAGCCTATCTGGTGAACACTACACAAAGACAGGAACAATCACCCACAAACACACAGTGAAACCCAGGCTACCTAAATATGATTCTCAATCAGAGACAACTAATGACACCTGCCTCTGATTGAGAACCATACTAGGCCGAAAACATAGAACTGCCCCAAAACATAGAAAAACAAACATAGACTGCCCACCCAACTCACGCCCTGACCATACTAAATAAAAGCAAAACAAAGGAAATAGAGGTCAGAACGTGACAGTACCCCCCCCCAAAGGTGCGGACTCCGGCCGCAAAACCTTGACCTATAGGGGAGGGTCTGGGTGGGCGTCTGTCCGCGGTGGCGGCTCTGGCGCGGGACGCGGACCCCACTTCGCCATTGTCCTAGTCCGCCTTATTGTCCGCCTCCGTGGCTTACTCACCCTGCCCACCCCTCTCAATGACCCCACTGGACAGAGGGGCTGCTTGGGACAGAGGGGCAGCTGCTCGGGACAGAGGGACAGCTGCTCGGGACAGAGGGGCAGCTGCTCGGGACAGAGGGGCAGCTGCTCGGGGCAGAGGGGCTCTAGCAGCCCCTGGCTGACTGGCGGCACTGGCGGCCCCTGGTTGACTGGCGGCACTGGCGGCCCCTGGCTGACTGGCGGCACTGGCGGCCCCTGGCTGACGGGCGGCACTGGCGGCCCCTGGCTGACGGGCGGCACTGGCGGCCCCTGGCTGACTGGCGGCACTGGCGGCCCCTGGCTGACGGGCGGCACTGGCGGCCCCTGGCTGACGGGCGGCACTGGCGGCCCCTGGCTGACGGGCGGCACTGGCGGCTCCTGGCTGACGGGCGGCATTGGCGGCGCTGGGCAGACGGGCGGCACTGGCGGCGCTGGGCAGACGGGCGGCACTGGCGGCGCTGGGCAGACGGGCGGCACTGGCGGCACTGGGCAGACGGGCGGCACTGGCGGCGCTGGGCAGACGGGCGGCCATGGCGGCGCTGGGCAGACGGGAGGCTCCGGCAGCGGCGCCGGACAGGCGGGAGGCTCCGGCAGAGGCGCCGGACAGGCGGGAGGCTCCGGCAGCGGCGCCGGACAGGCGGGAGGCTCCGGCAGAGGCGCCGGACAGGCGGGAGGCTCCGGCAGCGGCGCCGGACAGGCGGGAGGCTCCGGCAGCGGCGCCGGACAGGCGGGAGGCTCCGGCAGAGAAGCCGGACCGGCGGGAGGCTCCGGCAGAGGCGCCGGACAGGCGGGAGGCTCCGGCAGAGGCGCCGGACAAGAGGAAGGCTCCGGCAGAGGCGCCGGACAAGAGGAAGGCTCTGGACGGATGGGCCGGAGAGACAGCCTGGTACGGGGAGCTGCCACCGGAGGGCTGGGGTGTGGAGGTGGTGACGGATAGACCGGGCCGTGCAGGCGCACTGGAGCTCTTGAGCACCGAGCCTGCCCAACCTTACCCGGTTGAATGGTCCCGGTCGCCCTGCCAGTGCGGCGAGGTGGAATAGCCCGCACTGGGCTATGCAGGCGAACCGGGGACACCGTGCGCAAGGCTGGTGCCATGTAAGCCGGCCCAAGGAGACGCACTGGAGACCAGATGCGTAGAGCCGGCTTCATGGCACTTGGCTCGATGCCCACTCTAGCCCGGCCGATACGCGGAGCTGGAATGTACCGCACCGGGCTGTGCACCCGCACTGGGGACACCGTGCGCTCCACAGCATAACACGGTGCCTGCCCGGTCTCTCTAGCCCCCCGGTAACCACAGGGAGTTTGCGCAGGTCTCCTACCTGGCGTAGCCATACTCCCTGTTAGCCCCCCCCCAAGAAATTTTTGGGGCTGACTCCCGGGCTTCCATCCACGACGCCGCGCTGCCTCCTCATACCAGCGCCTCTCCGCTTTCGCCGCCTCCCGTTCTTCCTTGGGGCGGCGATATTCTCCTGGCTGAGCCCAAGGTCCTTTACCGTCTAATTCGTCCTCCCAACTAGTATACTCCATGCCATTGCTGTCCATAACGTCCTCCCTTCGCTGCTGCCTGTTAATTAACACGCTGCTCGGTCCGGGTGTGGTGGGTGATTCTGTAACGGCGTTCTTCGTTTGTTGAGAGAGAGGACCGAAATGCAGCGTGGTGATTACTCATGTTCTTTAATCAATAATTGACGATACATGAAATAACTAAACGAATACGAAAACAACAAACGGAACGTGAAACCTAATACAGCCTATCTGGTGAACACTACACAAAGACAGGAACAATCACCCACAAACACACAGTGAAACCCAGGCTACCTAAATATGATTCTCAATCAGAGACAACTAATGACACCTGCCTCTGATTGAGAACCATACTAGGCCGAAAACATAGAACTGCCCCAAAACATAGAAAAACAAACATAGACTGCCCACCCAACTCACGCCCTGACCATACTAAATAAAAGCAAAACAAAGGAAATAGAGGTCAGAACGTGACAGGTGGGAAAAGGCTACCTGAGTATGATTCTCAATCAGAGACAACTAACGACACCTGCCTCTGATTGAGAACCATACCAGGCCAAACGCAAAATACAACATAGAAAAACAAACAGACTGCTCACCCCAACTCACGCCCTGACCATACTAAAACAAAGACAAAGCAAAGGAACTAAGGTCAGAACGTACCCCCCCCCCCCCCCCCCCCCCCAAAGGTGCGGACTCCGGCCGCAAAACCTGAACCTATAGGGGAGGGTCTGGGTGGGCGTCTGTCCGCGGTGGCGGCTCTGGCGCGGGATGTGGATTCCACTTCATCATAGTTTTTATCCGCCTCTTTTTCCGCCTCCGTGGCCTCTTAAAAACGGCGACCCTCGCCGCTGACCTCGGACTGGGGACCCTAGCCCCGGGTCCCGAATGGACGGGAGATTCCGGCAGCACCGGACGGAAGGGGAGACTCCGGCAGCTCCGGAGTGAAGGGCGATTCCGTCAGCGCTGGCATCTCCTGGCTGACTGACGGCTCTGGCATCTCCTGGCTGACTGACGGCTCTGGCAGCTCCTGGCTGACTGACGGCTCTGGCAGCTCCTGGCTGACTGGCGGCTCTGGCAGCTCCTGGCTGACTGGCGGATCTGGCAGCTTCTGGCTGACTGGCGGCTCTGGCAGCTCCTGGCTGACTGGCGGTTCTGGCAGCTCCTAGCTGACTGGTGGCTCTGGCAGCTCCTGGCTGACTGGCGATTCTGGCAGCTCAGGACAGACGGGAGACTCTGGCAGCTCAGGACAGACGGGAGACTCTGGCAGCTCAGGACAGACGGGAGACTCTGGCAGCTTAGGACAGACGGGAGACTCTGGCAGCTCAGGACAGACGGGAGACTCTGGCAGCTCAGGACAGACGGGAGACTCTGGCAGCTCAGGACAGACGGGAGACTCTGGCAGCTCAGGACAGACGGGAGACTCTGGCAGCTCAGGACAGACAGGAGACTCTGGCAGCTCAGGACAGACGGGAGACTCTGACAGCGCTGGGCAGGAGGAAGACTCTGGCAGCAGTGGACAGGCGGGAGCACCTATAGGAAGGAGACGGAGAGACAGCCTGGTGCGGGGGGCTGCCACTGGAGGGCTGGTGCGTGGAGGCGGCACAGGATAGACCGGACCGTGGAGGAGCACTGGAGCTCTCGAGCACAGAGCATGCCCAACCATACCTGGTTGAATGCTCCCCGTAGCCAGGCCAGTGCGGCGAGGTTGAATAGCCCGCACTGGGCTGTGCTGGCGAACCGGGGACACCATGCGTAAGGCTGATGCCATGTACCCCGGCCCGAGGAGACGCACTGGAGACCAGATGCGCTGAGCCGGCTTCATGGCACCTGGCTCGATGCCCACTCTAGCCCGGCTAATACGAGGCGCTGCTATGTACCGCACCGGGCTATACACGCGCACCGGGGACACCGTGCGCCTCACGGCATAACACGGTGCCTGCCCGGTCCCTCTCTTTCCACGGTAGGCACGGGGAGTTGGCGCAGGTCTCCTACCTGACTTCGCCACACTCCCCGTGTGCCTTCTCCCAAGAAATTGTTGGGGCTGCCTCTCGGGCTTCCAGCCGCGCTGCCGTGCTGCCTCCTCATACCACCGCCTCTCGGCTTTCGCTGCCTCCAGCTCTGCCTTGGGGCGGCGATATTCCCCAGCCTGTGCCATCCAGGAGCTCCTCCCATGTCCAGGAGTCCTGAGATCGCTGCTGCTGGTGCTGCTGCTGCCCGTTACCACGCTGCTTGGTCCTTTGGTGGTGGGTTATTCTGTAACGGGATTCGTCCTCCTCTGACGAGGAGTATGAGAGATCGACCAATATGCAGCGTGGTACGTGTTCGTCATGTTTTAATGAACAAAATCATTGAACACGAAAATACAAAATAACAAATAGAAAGACAGAAACGAAAACCGAAACAGTTCTGTGTGGAACACACAGACACAGAAAACAATCACCCACCAAACACTGGTGGGAAAAGGCTACCTGAGTATGACAACTAAGGACACCTGCCCCTGATTGAGAACCATACCAGGCCAAACGCAAAATACAACATAGAAAAACAAACATAGACCGCCCACCCCAACTAACGCCCTGACCATACTAAAACAAAGACAAAACAAAGGAACCTAAGGTCAGAACGTGACAGTTGACTGTGCCTTTACACAGCTTGGAAAATTCCAGAAAAGTATGTCATGGCTTTAGAAGCTTCTGATTGGCTAATTGACATAATTTGAGTCAATTGGAGGTGTACCTGTGGATTCAAATTTCCAAATGCCTGAAGGTACCACGTTCATCTGTACAAACAATAGTACGCAAGTATTAACACCATGGGACCACGCAGCCGTCATACCGCTCAGGAAGAAGACACATTCTGTCTCCTAGAGATGAACGCACTTTGGTGCGAAAAGTGCAAATCAATCCCAAAACAACAGCAAAGGACTTTGTGAAGATGCTGGAGGAAACAGGTACAAAAGTATCTATATACACAGTAAAACGAGTCCTATATCAGCATAACCTGAAAGGCCACTCAGCAAGGAAGAAGCCACTGCTCCAAAACCGCCATAAAAAAAAGCCAAACTATGGTTTGCAACTACACATGGGGACAAAGATCATACTTTTTGGAGAATTGTCCTCTGGTCTGATGAAACAAAAATATATTTTTTGGGCCATAATGACCATCGTTATGTTTGGAGGAAAAGGGTGGAGGCTTGCAACCCGAAGAACACCATCTAAACTGTGAAGCACGGGGCTGGCAAAATAAAGTGGTGATCCTGACCTAAGACAGGGAATTTTTTACGAGGATTAAATGTCAGGAATTGTTAAAAACTGAGTTTAAATGTAGTTGGCTAACATGTATGTAAACTTCCGACTTCAATTGTACATCAGTCAAGAGTAAAGAGTAGCCAGTTTCTGCTCTGCTTGCTTTTTCAACTCGGAGAGCGCAACACATATGGACTGACAGCATCTGCCTCTGTTCAACTTTCCAGTGCTGGTCCAGCCAGCCTTTCAGAAGCTGGGCCTTTACACAGCCTGTCTGCCTGCTCTGTGGTGTCCACGTGGTCCTAAATCCAGCTGGCTTGGTGTCCGCATAGTCCTAAAGCACACAGAAGCTGTTTTTCGTATCACAGTGCAATGATAAAACTGTGGGGAACAAAAATGCATTTTCAGAATGTGGGGGTATCATTACCCCTCTGTCCCCAATGAAAGTTGCACCCCTGGAAAAATGAGAGAGAGAAATATATAGAAGAAGGTGTAGAACGAAAGTGATATAATTGCACAGATAGAGATGAAGAATATCTAAAACGGGGAAGAGATGAGCTGTAGGAGAAGAAAATATGAATCCAGAAATGAGTGAGAATAATAAAACCATAATGAGAAGAAAGACACCAAAAAAAGAAGAAATCATCTGAATGGAACGGTTTCAAATCGTTTTAAACAAAGCTGCTTTGAAAACGAGTACAGAGATTTATGACTGGAAGAGGCAGGGGGCGGGACGTGAAGAGAGGGTGAAAGAGGAGAATCAAGAGGAGAGAGTGAAGAGAGGGAGAAAGATGAGGTGAGAGAAGACAAATGAGGAGAATCAAGAAGAGAGAGAGTGAAGAGAGGGAGAAAGAGGATAATCAAGAGGAGAGAGACTGAAGAGAGGGAGATCGTATCCAGACAGGCCCATTAATTGTTAAAGGTAGAGTCAGCAATATGACGTAGCTGAACAAAGTAAACAGTATAGTGGGTCAATTTCCGCAACAACTAAGAATGTTGGAGAGTGAGGCTAAACCCCTCTTTTGGTCCAGTGGCTACCACGTTGTAATAGCGTGAAGCGAACCTGTGCACAAAAGCAGATACTGTGTGTGACTATGTGAGAGCAAAGTCTTGCATCTTGCTCATCGTAATATCTGCGGTGCTGCTCGTGCAACGTCATTCCGCTGACTCTACCTTTAAGGGGATTGACTAGTCTCTCTGTGGCCATTAAAACGTCTGATCTATTCCACACTGGAAATAGTGACGCATTAAACACTAAAACCCTCCACCCTTCTAGCAGCTCCATCGTGGACTGATTTCACTCATTCCTGTTTCACAACTGTATCTGACTTAATGTATCTGTGCAGTTGATGAAATTCGGAAGCAATGTCTAACTAAAAATCTAATCAAATCAAATGTTATTAGTCACATACACATATTTAGCAGATGTTATTGCAGGTGTATTGCAGTAGTATCTAACAATTCACAACAATACACACAAATCTAAAAGTCAAAGAAAGGAATTAAGAAATATATAAATATATAGAACTAGTGAATGTAATGTAGACCCACATAGAATCGAGTACAGTCTTTATAACAGCATGTTGCGTTTGTATGTAATATGCTATTATGTACCACAAAGCTTGTAAACAGCCTTTGTGGAGATTAATTTGTTGTGTTGTATTGCAATGTATTGCATTGTATTACTCTGGTGAATATCACCCCACAGAAAGAGCATTCCAGGTGGTACCATATCAATATACAGTCACAAGATGGTACCATATCAATATGCAGTCACAAGATGGTACCATATCAATATGCAGTCACAAGATGGCACCATATCAATATGCAGTCACAAGATGGTACCATATCAATATGCAGTCACAAGATGGTACCATATCAATATGCAGTCACAAGATGGTACCATATCAATATGCAGTCACAAGATGGTACCATATCAATATGCAGTCACAAGATGGTACCATATCAATATGCAGTCACAAGATGGTACCATATCAATATGCAGTCACAAGATGGCACCATATCAATATGCAGTCACAAGATGTTAGCCATCTAAGACACTGCTGCTGGTGCAGAGAGGAACACATCAACCAATGATGGATTAAAACAGACAGGAGAGTTGGATTTTACAACTGTGATAAACAACATCCTAACCTGTAAGCTCTGTGATCATTCCTCTCCCTTGTCTCTCTTTATTCCTGCTCCTCTTCTCTCCTCCCTCTCTGTTCATTTCCCTCTCCTCTCTTCTCTCTCTGCTATGCAGCTGGAACTGTGCGGTTGAGTTCTCATATATCAATGGACTTGCACATAGTGTACGTACACGTAGAAGCACATACACAACACACAGAGAGAGAGAACATGAAAGTCACTCACCGTGGAGCAGAGCTGAGAGTCCAAGCAGACAGATAGCCACAGACTGCCTCATGTTGCACTACTGAACATAGAGAGCAGAGAAAGAGATGGGGAACAACAGAGACGGAGAGAGAGAGAGGCAGGGTAGAGTGGAATAGAGAGGGAGGGAGGCAGGACATGTCAGGAGCAGGGCAGGCAGCAACAGACAGAGAGAAGAGAGAGAGATACAAGGAAGAGAAGACGGGTAGTGAGGCAGAGAGGCAAGAAGAAAAACCAGCTGAGTTCACAGGAAGATAGAGGGAGAAAAAGGGAGGTTGGATTGGTGGAGAGGGAGAGAAGCTGGCAGCAACACAGGGAGAGAGGTACAGGGAGGGAGAGAGGGAAAAAGAGGAGAAGAGGCCATAGTTACTCTTAGACAAAAGGGTTCCAGAAGGGTTCTTCAGCTGCCCCCATAGGAGAACCCTTTTTGTTTCCAGGTAGAATTTCACTATATATGCAAAAGTAAGTGGACACCCCTTCAAATTAGTGGACTCAACTATTTTAGCCACACCCATTGCTGACAGGTGTGTAAAATGGAGCACACAGCCATGCACTCCCCATTGACAAACATTGGCAGTAGAATAGCCTTACTGACAAGCTGAGTGACTTTCAACGTGGCACCGTCATAGGATGCCACCTTTCCAACAAGTCAGTTCGTCACCTGCACACATTTCTGCCCCGGCCAACTGTAAGTGCTGTTATTGTGAAGTGGTAACATCTAGGAGCAACAATGGCTCAGACGCGAAGTGGTAGGCCACACAAGCTCACAGAACAGGACCGGCGAGTGCTGAAGCGCGTAGCACGTAAAAATCGTCTGGCCTCGGTTGAAAAACACACACTACTGAGTTCCAAACTGCCTCTGGACGCAACGTCATTACAAAACTGTTCGTCGGGAGCTTCATGAAATTAGTTTCCATGGCCGAGCAGCCGCACACAAGCCTAAGAACAGCATGCGCAATGCCAAGCGTTGGCTGGAGTGGTGTAAAGCTCGCCGCCATTGGACTCAATGGCAGTGGAAACATGTTATCTGTAGTGATGAATCACGCTTCACCATCTCACGGATGCCAGAAGAACACTACCTGCCCGAATGCATAGGGCCAACTGTAAAGTTTGGTGGAGGAGGAATAATGGTCTGGAGCTGTTCCATGTTCCATGGTTCGGGCTAGGCCCCATAGTTCCAGTGAAGGGATATCTTAACGCTGCAGCATACAATGATATTCTAGACGATTCTGTGCTTCCAACTTTGTGGCAACAGTTTGGGCCCTTTCCTGTTTTAGCATGAAACAGCAATGTCAGCAATGTCCCTATGCACAAAGTGAGGTCCATACAGAAATTGTTTGTCGAGATCGGTGTGGAAAAAATTGACTGGACTGAACCAAAAGGGGTTCTTCAAAGGGTTCTCCTATGTGGACTGCCGAAGAACCGTTTTAGTTTTAGATAGCACCTTTATTTTCTAAGAGTGTAGAGAGGTAGTGAGCCAGGTGTTAGCAGCAACGGTGATTGAGAGGGCAGAGAGGAAAGGGGAAGAGAGGAAGGAAAGCAATAAGCCGTTTTGATACAAATGGAGAGACTATGGTCTGGATGGAGAGACTGTGTGAAAGAGGGAGAATTGCCCTGATACATTTGGTAATTTCCTTGCTAAATTACCCATGAGCACCACTCCTGTGGCGGGAAGGGCGCAGTGCGCGCTAGCCAAGGTTGCCAGGTGCACGGTGTAGCCTCCGACACATTGGTGCGGCTGGCTTCCAGGTTGGATGCGCACTGTGTTAAGAAGCAGTATGGCTGGTTGGGTTGTGTATCGGAGCCTTTGTCTCTCCCGAGCCCGTACGGGAGTTGTAGCAATGAGACAAGATAGTAGCTACTACAACAATTGGATACCACGAAATTGGGGAGAAAAAAGGGGTAAAAATTCAAAAATAAATAAATAATTATATCTAGTGTGTAAAATAATAACCAAATATGCAAAGGAGGTTATTACATATTTCTATCTTTGTTTATTTAGGATACATCACCATGAAGAGAATGACATTCATAACCATAATTATTACTCTTGTTATTATACTGTATATTGTGATGTCACTTTACCCTGCCTTTATTTACATACAGTAAATGTATCTACATCTAATACATCGTACCCCTGCACATTGATCTGATGTATCTACATCTAATACCTCGTACCCCTGCACATTGATCTGATGTATCTACATCTAATACCTCGTACCCCTGCACATTGATCTGATGTATCTACATCTAATACCTCGTACCCTGCACATTGATCTGATGTATCTACATCTAATACCTCGTACCCTGTACATTGATCTGGAACTCCCTGTATATAACTTCATTCTTGTGTATTTTATTCCCCTTGAGTTTTAAAAAATGTTTCTTTTTTTACTCTGTATTGTTGGGAAGGGCTCATAAGCAAGTATTTCAAGGCAGTTGTATTCGGTGTGTGACAAATACAATTTGATTTGGTTTCTTTCTTTCTGTGTAGTTCAGATCAGGGACCCAAGACGAAATTCTGTACTGCAATTCTGTTACTATGTGTACATCCACATCACTTACTGTTGTTTAATAACCTAAATAAACATTTTCAAACTCAATGTGCCATGTCATAGCTGACACCTCATTTTTTCTGCAGACATCTTTGAATCTTAATTCAGAGCAAATAATTAAACGTTTTTGGAAAACGTGGTCACATAAAAAAATAGATCTACCTAAATTCTAAAAACATTGCATCTGCACAGTTCTTCCAGTAAATGTGTTTTTGTAAAATGCCGGACGCGACCGGGAGGCACATGGGGCGGCGCACAATTGGCCCAGCATCGTACGGGTTAGGGGAGGGTCTGTCCTGCAGGGATGTTCTTGTCCTATCGCGCACTAGCGACCCCTGTGGCGGGAGGGCGCAATGCACGCTGACACGGTTGCCAGGTGTATGGTGTTTCTTCCCACACATTTGTGCAGCAGGCTTCCGGGTTAAGCGGGCATTGTGTCAAGAAGCAGAGCAGCTGCTTGGGTTGTGTTTCAGAGGACGCATGACTCGACCTTCGCCTCTCCCGAGTCCGTACGGGAGTTGCAGCGATGGGACAAGATTGTAACTACCAATTGGATACCATGATAAAGGGGTAAAAATAACTTCTAATTACAGTAAGGTAGTGAGTGACACTTTGAATGTTAGCAGTACCATAGCTTCTACTTTAGAATATCATTATACACCCCAACACACCTGCTAGAGATTCAGTGTGTTAATATATAACTCAACCAGTATAACAAAACACATGCATATATACAGTAGTTATATCATGAACAAGCACCAAACAACAACTGGGTTGTCCATTACCAAACCCCCAGTAGGCAGGGGTAGAGTTTGGGTTTGTTTGAAAATGGCCATTTGTCTCTATACTTGACTGAAATACTTATTTTTATTTTATTTTTATTTCACCTTTATTTAACCAGGTAGGCTAGTTGAGAACAAGTTCTCATTTACAACTGCGACCTGGCCAAGATGAAGCATAGCAGTGTGAACAGACAGCAACACAGAGTTACACATGGAATAAACAATAAACAAGTCAATTACACAGTAGAAAAAAAGAAAGAAAGAACATTTCTATATACATTGTGTGCAAAAGGCATGAGGAGGTAGGCGAATAATTACAATTTAGCAGATTAACACTGGAGTGATAAATGATCAGATGGTCATGTACAGGTAGAGATACTGGTGTGCAAAAGAGCAGAAAAGTAAATAAATAAAAACAATATGGGGATGAGGTAGGTCAATTGGGTGGGCTATTTACCGATGGACTAAGTACAGCTGCATCGATCGGTTAGCTGCTCAGATAGCATATGATAATGATAATATGATGCACTGACTGTAGCCTACTGGACATTACAGTGATGTATTTCAGGTTGATCCGCTGTGACTTTGAGGAGGGCAGAGCAGGACAGAGGACACGATGGAGTGGTGCTGACACCTACTGGGGGATGTAATAAGTGCAATTTTGCAGGAAACAGTTTGAACATGGATCCAGTCGGGTTCATTGATTGGTGGATAGTATAGCAGCTTAGCGCTCTATGGGTTGGTGAGCGTTCAGGCGCTGCAGTAGGCTGTGCTGCTGTAACGTGATGTGCTGATCTGCTCCCACTGCCTCTGTGTATCATGCTGTAAATAGTTCACTAACGTGTTCATTAAAAGATACAGGCCTCATGTTTGTATTTTGTTGGATTCCCCCTGCAATATATGGGGCCTTTTTTTCCCTACTGCCTTCTCTCACCTCTATCCAGCCAGCCATGCTTTGGGTGTTGAGTCTGGTTCCTCTCAAGGTTTCTTATAGAAAGTAAATCCCGATAAGATGTACTAGGTCTTTTTTCTAGACCGGGTTTGTGTCAAATAGATTTGTGGAAGTTTTTTTTTTTTAGATCTGATTAATCCAGTCCCAATCCTAAACAAGGGAATGCAATAGCAGTGGCTTGGAGGTACTGCTATTCTACATGTCCTATTCACCTGCCTAAATTAGTCCAATCGACCTGCCGCAGCAAAGTTATTCCACCTTGTGTGATGTTCTTTTTTGGGGGGACCGCACTCTGCAGTAAAACGGGCGGCGTCACTCCAACTGCGCCAGGTAAACTGTCGCAAATTAGTGATGTCATCATGCGCCCCCCTAACCCCCTTGTTTCTTTGTCGACACTGTCGCTAGCAAGCAGGAACTCGGACTGATACAAAGCTTCAATCGCAAACCCAGGTAAATGAATTACATTTTTAACTCTTTTTTTTTTTTTACCTTTCGTGTTAGTTCAATTGAGATCTATATTTGGTTTCGCGCTAACTGAATAGCTGTCAAATGCGACTATGGTTGTTTGCACGCTTGTGCCGCAGTGATGCTCAATCAATGCTAACGTTAGCTGGCAAGCTACATAGCTAGCTAGTCAATCCGCGCTATGCATAATTATCATTATTTTCACTGCGCGTTGCATAGTTGTTTACACTTGGGAGTTAATTGGGAAAGTGTTTCAGGAACAAATCGACAGTTGTGCATGTTATTTGCGATGCACAATCGCGGTTCTACGTTACCTAGCTAGTGAACCCGCTTGGAGCCTCCATCTGCGCAATATCTTGTTCGGAACATGCGTGCGCAGTCCAAACGACAACCATCCATTCAATGATGGCAGATGAGTCCATCTCTGCTAGCAGGTTGCTGAGAGAAATAAAATATTTACCAGGGTATTCGATGTGTAGTGTCAGTTAAAACCAAGATGGCTTGCCTAACTCGTAGCTAATTTCAGGTTATATTCATGGAGGACTTCAGTCAAGGGATAAACGCCTGTAAAAAGGGAATTGAGGATTAAGGGAGATTTACTGAAAAACGACTGTATTCCAATTGGATCCTATGTTCATCCAGCGACAGACAGCGTTGGGGGTCGGAGGCGGGCTGAAATTGTACACTGATAGTTGATCCTCCTCCTGTCCACCTAGCTAACTAGTTGTGCGGGGTTCACTTTGACTGGGGGGATTGAAAAGGTGTGCATCAGAACCATCCCATGGCAAAAAATAAACATGGGATGGTTATTCAGTCGCGTCCTTAATTCCACACTCAAGCTGATGGCAGCAGTGATTAATAGTTAGGTTTTTGTTTCTTTTTCAACCGCGCCAGAGATGCTCTCGCGTGGCGGTGTTTGATTGCCCATTGTATGCATGCGTATCCGTGCGTGATGGAATTGGGTTTGATGCTCCGTTCAAAACAACTGGGAACTCTGAAATCTCATACCTCAGTGCGTTCAGAGAACTGGGAACTCGGGGAAAAACGAGCTCCGCCTGGGAAAATAATTTTGTTTTGAACGTTCATCCAAGTCGGAAACACGGGCATCTTTCTAGAGCTCCGACCTCAAGATTACTGACGTCATGCTTTGACCTCGTTATTTTACATCCGAGTTCCCAGTTGTCTTGAAAGCACCAATATCTGGGTACAGTGGCCACTAGCTATATTCGGCAGCTGCTGCGTGCTCAATTAAACTGTTCTGGTGTTTTTGTCACAACAATAGTTTCACGCAACAGCAGCTGTGAGACATGACAACTAAGAGGCGATTTTGAATTATCATATTTTTTTTTTTTAGGCAGGTTGGTTGAATGTTTTGGAGTTAGCCTATTCATATATAGACATAATTTCTGAAGATTTTCTTGTCCAGATTGATATTTTCTAAAATGTAATGTAATTGTCTGTGCCTAGAGGGGATGCATTGTATAATAAATATTGGCTTACTGGATAATAAATAGAAAAAACGATTGCCTTAGCATTTCAATCAATATACTGTATCCTCTAACAATAAATACATCCTGTTTGACATAACACTACGGCACGTTTTCATTCACATGACAGGGACCGATTATTTTGTATTATTAGTTGACAAAATTATATTATAATATCCACATGTTGTGAGAAATACATTTGATATACATCCAAGTATTCAAACAGCCTAGGCCTTGGTACCTTGAGCTTGCACCAGTTTTGGCTACATTCTTACTCTAGCTAGTGAAGCCTATGATAGGAACTATTGCATCACGTGACTCACCCAGACAGGCTACAGAACGTGTTTAGAGAAAGGAAAACGAAACTATTCTGCCCTTCCGTGCTGTTTCTCGTGTTAAGAAACTGTAAATACAGACTTTATATGCGTTTTTAATAGGCCTATCCATCATTTCACATTGTAACGTCTGGTATAAGTATCTTGAATGGTAGGGGTACTAGATGTCTCTTTGAAATTGAGAAGCGCTCGTGCGGTATGTAACAAAAAAAAAAGAAAAAGAAGAAGAAGAAAGAAATATAGCCAAGTGGTTGAATTCGTTTTGTATTTTGATAGAACGTAACTGTTTATATCTAGACTGTTTGAAGTGTAGTCATCTTCTGACCCCGGCAGCGCGCCCGCGGACCTCAAGATCTCTCGGCCATTCAAAAGTGACCTAAACCTACTCTCCTTTCTGCCGCCTTCAAGCCAGGTGGTGAGGTAGTAAATCTGTGTTTTATCCCGCGAACTTTCAGGTACGTTCATTGAATTAGTTAATGTCTTTCTACTGTAATCGAATCGTTTATGCAACCCACTAAGCATGAATTTGTTTTATAACACGTTGACCAGGGCGTATACCCCAATTCTGTAATTCAAATAGAAATGACTCATCAATAATCCCGGAACGGGAACATACCGAAAACAAGGCCAAACAATGTCTGTTTGGTCCATGGGCCAAAGACGTCCTAATATTTAATGCGAAGCTCTGTATATTCATATTGCCCATGGAAGCAGCAGACTGAAGTTGAGCCATGCTGGGTTGTTATTTTGGCCGTCTGTTGTCGGCTTGCATTAGGGTCAGCCAGATCCCGCTTTGACCCGGGTCACCTGACCCAGTGCTGCTGTCCGTTACCATTGCCGTGAAATAACTCGATCCTGCTCGTGGTTATATTATTATTATTATTATATGGTGGCATTCATAGCGATCGTTTCGGGAGCAGCATGACAAAAGTTTATGTTGGCTAGCACCATGCCTGGCAGGGCTGAAATCTGAGGAGCAGGGTTGAGTGTCTTCCTTTAGCCTAGTCTGTCAAAAGTTAGTGTAGCAACCACCTTGAATCTTTTCTTTCCTTCTGCCTCACTCACTTCCTATGTGAAGCTGCAAATCATCCATTAAACCAGAACTAAAACAGTGAAGCCACAACCATGAATTATACATTTCTGACCTTTTATACATGGATCTCGTTGCGGCCAATTGGGTCCAACAGCATGTGACACTGGGGCTGTATTGGAGACAGGATGGAGTACAGTGAGACTGTGTGTAAAATATATGTTATTTGTCATAAGCCCTTGATTTACACTGTTTTTCTCCCGCCCTTTTTCCATTTCCATCAGGATTTTCCACCAGTCTTATGTCCCTAGTTTCTTCTTCATATTGCTTTATATTTGGCTCTTTATTTTAAATTTCATGGCTCCTTTCCTCACCCACTCAGTCACTTTTGCTTTCGCTCACACCCATCTCGTCCTCTCTCTCAGGTGCTGACTGCCACTTTGCGTTCATCGCCCACCCGGTTGTTCTGCCTGACTGTGTTGTTGCATCAGTATCCAACACAGAGACACATCCTCCTATCTGCTGCGTAACAGGCGGCCCTGGTCCCCCCTCAACCTGCCCCCTGCGCTATGAGCAGAGGACGAGGAGGGCCCCCCATAGAGCATTACCACCGACCCCCTCTCCCCCAACTGCAGGCTAAGCATCAATACTACAGAGCTGGACCCCTGGGATTTAACCCCAGAGCCCCCCCGCAACAGGCCCCACACCCAAACGTCCATTCATACCTGGGCCCAGTTCCCCCTCTAGTACCACCCAGTGCCCACTCTCAGCCTCTCTACCCCTCTGTCCCTCCCCCACCCGGTCACAGCCCAGCCCTGAGTCAGCAGAGCTCTTGTCCCAGTGGTCCTAACTCCTTCAGGCAGCAGCAGGTCCACTTCCTGAGGGGACAGAACACTGAGGCTCCCCAGTTTAGGGTGAGCCCCAGAGGAGGGGCGCAGAGCTTGGGTCGAGGGGGACCGAACGGACTCTATAACGAATCGAACCAGACCCAGGCAGGGTACAGCAGGTACTCCCAAAACAGCTCTAGGGGGAGAGGGGGATACAGCAGCGAGCGAGGCAGAGGGAACGGTAGGGACTTCGGGTACCCACACTGTCAGGGACCCCCTAGAGGACCAACCGGCCCTAGATTCTGGAACCAGAAGCAGACTTCAACACAAAAGCAAGGCTTCAACAGACAGTGGAGCCTTCATGCAGACTGTGCTGACGGGCCGTCTTTCTCAGAAGACTTTCAGAGTTTATCCTTAGACAGAGAGAGGTCCTACAGAGGAAGAGTTGACCGAGGCGACAGCTTTGACAAAGCTTCTGTTGGTAGTAGTAATAATTCAAACAACAAGAGTGTCCCTACATTTCAGCCACCTGACATCCGAGAGCAAGTTTTACAAGCCTTGGCAGATTTGAGCCCCGGTGAGAAGCTACAAGCAAAGTGTTTGGCAAAAACGCTGCGGTTGCCCAAAAAGTTTATCAACCAGGCCCTTTACGGTCTCGAGCGTGATAAGAAAGCTTCAAAACACGGTGAAAGTCCTCCAGAGTGGACTGTCTACGTAGAACCACAGGAAGAACCGGAAAGTAGAGATTCTGATCCGGAAAGCCCACGTTCCCAACCGAGGGAACATCCAGTGGAGTCACAGCAAAGGCCTTCAGAAGAAGATTGCTCTCACTTCCTGTCTGTGAAGGAGGAGGACGTTGCCATCGACGCTGAGATCCAGCAAATTGAAGCGCAGGGTCCTGAGGGCGACAAAGAGGAAGATTACTACGTAGAATCTGATTCACACTCCTCTTCCTCAGAACCATCTGAGTCATATCGGCAACATTCCCAGTCCCAAACCCAACAACCCAGTATCAACAGCAGCAGTAACGAAGAGCTTGACCTAGACCTTGACGAGAGCGACATGGCGGACTGCGGCAGTAATCAGAAGGAGTTGATCCTGCAGTATCTGCTGGAGGCAGGGGAGGCCACGGCCCTGGTGATCTCCAAGAACCTGGGCCTGAGGGGCGCCAAGCAGGTCAACCCCACCCTGTACGCCATGGAGAAGCAGGGCGACGTGAGCCGCAACGCAGAGGTGACCCCTCACATCTGGGAGCTATCTGTCCATCGCAGGGAGAGGATGGAGAGGAGCCTCAAGGCCGAACGCAGCGCCCCTGCAAAGGTCGAAGGAATGGGGTCTGGATTCCAAGCGGTGCCACCCGGATTGGAGTGTCTAGAGGCCAACGCTGAGGCGGTAGGTGGACACTCTCACACAGCGAGGGGGGGTGGTGGGGGGAGTTCGGTTGGGGAATTCATTGACGTCTTCCTGAATTTGGGAGACCCCTCGCTCACTTGGAGCCCGTCTCCTATGAAGAGTCGGAAGGGGAGGAGGAGTGCGGCAGTTACCCTAGTAACATAATGTTGGTTGGAACATTGAGGGGTGAACATAGCTCTGTAGATTCCGAGCTGAGAATGTCAGGTCTGGAGCCCTTAAAACCGCCTGTCACCGATTTTACCCCCCCCCCCCCACTTCTGCTCCACTTCTTCCTTTCCTCACCTTTCCTCTTCATCCCTCTATCAGGAGGACGAGTCGAACGGAGGGCAGTGGGCGACCGACGATATCCCCGAATTCCTCAACGCCATCAGCCGGGATGGAGGGGGGACAGTAGCAGTCTCCCTGGCAGCGCCCCCACCTCAGAACCTCCGTGCCAAACTCCAGGAGGTGAGGGCCAAGAACCCCGTCAGCGGCCTGATGGAGTTTGCCCAGTACCAGGGACACAATTGCGAGTTCCTGCTCCTCGACCAATCAGGGCCCTCACATGACCCCAGGTCAGTGATGTCATAATGTTCCCAACCAATCATGGTTGGCCATTGCTGGTATGTCTAAGAGAGAACCAGCTGATTGAATTAGCAAATTCATTTAAAAAAAAAAAATTGCAAGAGAAAGTGTGACGAAGAAATATCAAAAAAAGTGTTGTCCCTGCTCTCACTCCCTACCTCTCACTCCCTACCTCTCACTCCCTACCTCTCACTCCCTACCTCTCACTCCCTACCTCTCACTCCCTGCCTCTCACTCCCTGCCTCTCACTCCCTACCTCTCACTCCCTGCCTCTCACTCCCTACCTCTCACTCCCTACCTCTCACTCCCTACCTCTCTCTCCCTACCTCTCACTCCCTACCTCTCACTCCCTACCTCTCACTCCCTACCTCTCACTCCCTACCTCTCACTCCCTACCTCTCACTCCCTACCTCTCACTCCCTACCTCTCACTCCCTGCCTCTCACTCCCTGCCTCTCACTCCCTGCCTCTCACTCCCTGCCTCTCACTCCCTACCTCTCACTCCCTGCCTCTCACTCCCTGCCTCTCACTCCCTGCCTCTCACTCCCTACCTCTCACTCCCTACCTCTCACTCCCTACCTCTCACTCCCTACCTCTCTCTCCCTACCTCTCACTCCCTACCTCTCACTCCCTACCTCTCACTCCCTACCTCTCACTCCCTACCTCTCACTCCCTACCTCTCACTCCCTACCTCTCACTCCCTACCTCTCACTCCCTACCTCTCACTCCCTACCTCTCACTCCCTACCTCTCACTCCCTACCTCTCACTCCCTACCTCTCACTCCCTACCTACCTCTCACTCCCTACCTCTCACTCCCTACCTCTCCCTACCTCTCACTCCCTACCTCTCACTCCCTACCTCTCACTCCCTACCTCTCTCTCCCTACCTCTCACTCCCTACCTCTCACTCCCTACCTCTCACTCCCTACCTCTCACTCCCTACCTCTCACTCCCTACCTCTCACTCCCTACCTCTCACTCCCTACCTCTCACTCCCTACCTCTCACTCCCTACCTCTCACTCCCTACCTCTCACTCCCTACCTCTGACTCCCTACCTCTGACTCCCTACCTCTCACTCCCTACCTCTGACTCCCTACCTCTGACTCCCTACCTCTGACTCCCTACCTCTGACTCCCTACCTCTGACTCCCTACCTCTGACTCCCTACCTCTGACTCCCTACCTCTGACTCCCTACCTCTGACTCCCTACCTCTGACTCCCTACCTCTGACTCCCTACCTCTGACTCCCTACCTCTCACTCCCTACCTCTCACTCCCTACCTCTCTCTCCCTACCTCTGACTCCCTACCTCTGACTCCCTACCTCTCACTCCCTACCTCTCACTCCCTACCTCTCACTCCCTACCTCTCACTCCCTACCTCTCACTCCCTACCTCTCACTCCCTACCTCTCACTCCCTACCTCTCTCTCCCTACCTCTGGCTCCCTACCTCTGGCTCCCTACCTCTCTCTCCCTACCTCTCGCTCCCTACCTCTCTCTCCCTACCTCTCTCTCCCTACCTCTCGCTCCCTACCTCTCGCTCCCTACCTCTCGCTCCCTACCTCTCGCTCCCTACCTCTCTCTCCCTACCTCTCGCTCCCTACCTCTCGCTCCCTACCTCTCGCTCCCTACCTCTGACTCCCTACCTCTGACTCCCTACCTCTGACTCCCTACCTCTGACTCCCTACCTCTGACTCCCTACCTCTGACTCCCTACCTCTGACTCCCTACCTCTGACTCCCTACCTCTGACTCCCTACCTCTGACTCCCTACCTCTGACTCCCTACCTCTGACTCCCTACCTCTGACTCCCTACCTCTGACTCCCTACCTCTGACTCCCTACCTCTCTCTCCCTACCTCTCTCTCCCTACCTCTCACTCCCTACCTCTCACTCCCTACCTCTCACTCCCTACCTCTCTCTCCCTACCTCTCACTCCCTACCTCTCACTCCCTACCTCTCTCTCCCTACCTCTCACTCCCTACCTCTCACTCCCTACCTCTCACTCCCTACCGCTGACTCCCTACCTCTCACTCCCTACCTCTCACTCCCTACCTCTCACTCCCTACCTCTCTCTCCCTACCTCTCACTCCCTACCTCTCACTCCCTACCTCTCACTCCCTACCTCTCACTCCCTACCTCTCACTCCCTACCTCTCACTCCCTACCTCTCACTCCCTACCTCTCACTCCCTACCTCTCACTCCCTACCTCTCTCTCCCTACCTCTCTCTCCCTACCTCTCTCTCCCTACCTCTCACTCCCTACCTCTCACTCCCTACCTCTCACTCCCTACCTCTCTCTCCCTACCTCTCTCTCCCTACCTCTCTCTCCCTACCTCTCTCTCCCTACCTCTCACTCCCTACCTCTCACTCCCTACCTCTCACTCCCTACCTCTCACTCCCTACCTCTCACTCCCTACCTCTCACTCCCTACCTCTCACTCCCTACCTCTCACTCCCTACCTCTCACTCCCTACCTCTCACTCCCTTGTATTTTTCTCCCTCTCAGATTCCGTATGCAGGTCATGCTGGACGGCAGGTTGTTTCCTGTTGCTGAGGCATCTAATAAAAAGGTGGCTAAGAAAGATGCTGCGGCAGCAACCCTGAGGATTCTGCTGCGTGAGATAGAGGGGGGAGGGGCTGAGGAGGGGCTCACTGCAGGGGTGGACCAGGCCATGGACCCCACCTCTGACGTCCCTGTAAGTCTGAAGTGTGTTCGTGTGTGTGCGGAGGTTAGTAATAATCAATGTGCTCTGTTGTGGTTGATTGTGTTGTAAAGGCCAAAGATGTATGTCTCTTTTTTCCCCAATCCTTTTCTAACTCTCTGCTCTCTCCCTCCCTCTCCCTCTCTGTCAGGAGGTGGTGGAGGGTCCGCCCCAGGCCCTGTCCCGTTCCCTGCCGGGGGGTAAGAACCCCGTGTCCATGCTGATGGAGTACAGTCAGCGCACTGGAAACCCCATTGAGTTCATCAACACTGGACAGGAGGGCCCACCTCACGACCCACGGTATCCATCTGTCTACATCCTCATCAGGGATGGGGTCAATTCCAAATGAAGTCAGTCAATTTAGGAAATAAACTGACATTCCAATTCAATAATTGAAAAAATAGCATCTATTTTCAATGATTTCTCAATAAACTGAAAAGGAGAAGCTATTTATTTCAAGTTTTCCATTTTTGAATTTAAATTCAAATCACTTCCTGAATTGAGTGACTTCAATTAGAATTGAGCCCAACCCTGCTTCTCATTTTTCTCTCCCTGGTTCTCTCTTCTATACATAAATGAATCATTAGGAAAGGTGGGCCTGCCCTCACCTCTCTTTCTCTCTCTCCCACTGGAGCAGTTATTTGTGTCCTGTATGACTTTCATACTGCAGCAGTCTGCTGACTGGATGATACAACAGCACCTCTGTGTCTCTCTGCATATAACCTTCCCCTAGGCACCTACTGTACTGTCCCGCAGTAATCTGATACTGGGAAGTGTGACCATCTTTGTCCCTCTTCCCCTCTTCCTGAGTGCTGTAGTCTCTGTGAAGGAGATTCACAGCTCTACTCCCATGTGGTTAGAGAGGAATGTCCTCTTACCTCTCTCACCAATGTATGTTTAGGATGTATAAGTTAGTCTCTGCTCCCTCCTCAGGTTCATGTTCAGGGTGAAGATCGGGGAAAGCCTGTGTGCTGAGAGCTCAGCCCCCAGTAAGAAGGCTGCCAGGCAGCTGGCTGCAGAGGAGGCAGTCAAGGAGTTAATGGCCGACGGGAGACTGCAGCTCAACAAGGTGAGTAAAGGACCCAAACATGGGACTGAAAGAATGGATGGTTCCCTGAAATAAACACTACCCCATCTATTTAGGATTTAGGCTTGCCAAGCTAGCTAGCTGTTTAGCTATGGACTGACAGAATGTCATAAGACCAATGTGGACTTCTCTCATTGTGCCTCCAGGCTGTAATTCTAAGAAAAGATCCTCCGAACACTAAGATCACTCTTCTCTCTCTTCCCACCTCCTCTCCTCTGTCTTTTCACTGCCTTATCTGTTTTCTCCTCCCTCACTCTCCATTTACCCCGTCCTCTCCAGCCCCAGTTTCCCCTGTGTCTGTCTGGTGATGAAGGGGGCTTCATGCCCGCTTGCCCCTCCCTGCCCCCGCTGACAGAGGAGGAGCTGCGTTCTGCCCACGAGGCGGGGGTTGGTGACCTTATCAGCCACCTAAACAACAACGCTGTGTCAGGTCTGCTGGAGTACGCCCGGGCCAGGGGCTTCGCTGCAGAGATACGACTGGTCGGGCAGTCAGGACCACCGCACGAGCCCAAGTCAGTACACACACGAACATACACACTAAGTGTAATTCAGAGTCCACAGCTGCAGAGCTGCGGTAGTCTGGCGGTCCATTGTGACATATAAAACACTATGAAAGTCAACGGTTCAATATTGTAAAACGCGGCTGTGCAGACATGGATGCTTAACTCTCCCCTCTCTCTCAGGTTTACCTACCAGGCTAAACTAGGGGGTCGCTGGTTCCCTCCTGTCTGTGCTTCCAATAAGAAGCAAGGGAAACAGGAAGCAGCTGATGCAGCTCTGAGGGTTCTGATTGGAGAGGCAGAGAAGGCTGCCCGCACCGGGGAACTAACCCCTGCAGAGGTCAATTTACCTCTCTTACTATACTACTTTTTAAAACTTTGGGTCAGGACCCACACTGGGCTTTGGGTGTGTTGGAGGTGGGTCGGGAGTGAGGAGACTGCACCTAGAATCACACACTATTTTCTCTTCATTTGGGTTTTGGGTCACGGGAGGACAGTGATTTTCTCATTGGGTCTGGAGCTGAAAAAGTTGAAGAATGCCTGCTATACTATGAATACACTGTTAATACTATGATTCTGCTATAACCTACTTCTGTGACTGGTGGGCCGTTCATAACCTGTTATTGTTTCTGTCTCTAGCTGCCACTGAGTGGTGGGACAATCCATGACCAGATCGCCATGTTGAGTCACCAGCGCTTCAACGCCCTCACCACACGCATACAGCACAGTCTTCTGGGAAGGAAGATCCTCGCCACCATCGTCATGAAGAGGGGGGAAGGGCTGGGGACCGTGGTCAGTCTGGGAACAGGTGTGTGTGTGTGTGTGGCGCAAGAAAATAATAACAAGCCTTTTGGAATGATTTTTGTCTCAACCTTTTGAGATAAAATAAATGTATTTTTGTTTGTTTTTCTCCTCAGGAAATCGCTGTGTTAAAGGGGAGGAGCTGAGTCTTAAAGGGGACACCGTTAATGACTGCCACGCAGAAATCATCTCCAGGAGAGGATTTATCAGGTAGGAAGTTACTGCTGCTCCTTTTATATAACCAGTCTTTTCCCCTTCCTCCTTTGCTCTTCGTTTTGATTCCTTTATAGCTACTCTCCCTGCCTTTCTGAAACCTCTCTTTCTCCCTCTACAGGGTGTCATATGTCAGCTGGGAAGTCATTACAGACTATGATGTGTGTTAATGTGACTGTGGAGTCCATCTGGTTAGTGTAGAGTGTATTAACGCCACTTACCAGATCCTCTGTTTCTCCACCAGTCTCCCTTTATTTGTGTGTTGGATGCTGGACACTTTCACTGATCTGAATCACTCCAATATGGATTCTACCCCCCCCCCCCCCCCCCCCACCTTTCTCTCCAGGTTTCTATATGCTGAGTTGCTGAAGCACTGTGAAGGATCAGAGGACAGCATATTTGAGCCAGCTGAGGAGAACAAGCTCCGGATCAAACCTGACACCACCTTCCACCTCTATATCAGGTGGGCCTACGGAGGATGTCTCTTCCTCGCTTTTTGACCCTTCACCCCATGGCTCATTCTTCTCCACCTACTGTCTTCTCTCCCCTTTCCTTCTGTGCCCTGGAACTCAACTGGGCCACCAACCCACCCCCACACACATGTTGTTCTAGGAGTTTGAGAAGCCAGGGTTTTTTTTCTGCATGGAAAAGTCTTGGGCGGGCCCCTTAAGTGTTTTCGGGCCACCACGTATGTCAAAACAGTAAAATAAAAAATGTCATGTTTAGATAATGATTTCTGGGGTGGAAAAACGTCAATGTAAACTGAAGACTAAAACCAGATATAAAGTATGTAGAAAAGATAATGGCGCTATATACAGTGGGGCAAAAAAGTATTTAGTCAGCCAACAATTGTACAAGTTCTCCCACTTAAAAAGACGAGAGAGGCCTGTAATTTTCATCATAGGTACACTTCAACTATGACAGACAAAATGAGAGAAAAAAAATCCAGAAAATCACATTGTAGGATTTTTAATGACTTTATTAGCAAATTATGATGGAAAAAAAGTATTTGGTCAATAACAAAAGTTTATCTCAATACTTTGTCATTGCCAACAAAGGGTATATAACAGAGGTCAAAAGTTTTCTGTAAGTCTTCACAAGGTTTTCACACACTGTTGCTGGTATTTTGGCCCATTCCTCCATGCAAATCTCCTCTAGAGCAGTGCTGTTTTGGGGCTGTTGCTGGGCAACACGGACTTTCAACTCCCTCCAAAGATTTTCTATGGAGTTGAGATCTGGAGACTGGCTAGGCCACTCCAGGACCTTGAAATGCTTCTTACGAAGCCACTCCTTCGTTTCCCGGGCGGTGTGTTTGGGATCATTGTCATGCTGAAAGACCCAGCCACGTTTCATCTTCAATGCCCTTGCTGATGGAAGGAGGTTTTCACTCAAAATCTCACGATACATGGCCCCATTCATTCTTTCCTTTACACGGATCAGTCGTCCTGGTCCCTTTGCAGAAAAACAGCCCCAAAGCATGATGTTTCCACCCCCATGCTTCACAGTAGGTATGGTGTTCTTTGGATGCAACTCAGCATTCTTTGTCCTCCAACGACGAGTTGAGTTTTTACCAAAAAGTTATATTTTGGTTTCATCTGACCATATGACATTCTCCCAATCTTCTTCTGGATCATCCAAATGCTCTCTAGCAAACTTCAGACGGACCTGGACATGTACTGGCTTAAGCAGGGGGACACGTCTGGCACTGCAGGATTTGAGTCCCTGGCGGCGTAGTGTGTTACTGATAGTAGGCTTTGTTACTTTGGTCCCAGCTCTCTGCAGGTCATTCACTAGGTCCCCCCGTGTAGTTGTGGGATTTTTGCCCACCGTTCTTGTGATCATTTTGACCCCACGGGGTGAGATCTTGCGTGGAGCCCCAGATCGAGGGAGATTATCAGTGGTCTTGTATGTCTTCCATTTCCTAATAATTGCTCCCACAGTTGATTTCTTCAAACCAAGCTGCTTACCTATTGCAGATTAAGTCTTCCCAGCCTGGTGCAGGTCTACAATTTTGTTTCTGGTGTCCTTTGACAGCTCGTTGGTCTTGGCCATAGTGGAGTTTGGAGTGTGACTGTTTGAGGTTGTGGACAGGTGTCTTTTATACTGATAAGTTCAAACAGGTGCCATTAATACAGGTAACGAGTGGAGGACAGAGGAGCCTCTTAAAGAAGAAGTTACAGGTCTGTGAGAGACAGAAATCTTGCTTGTTTGTAGGTGACCAAATACCTATTTTACACCATAATTTGCAAATAAATTCATAAAAAATCCTACAATGTGATTTTCTGGATTTTTTTCTAATTTTCTCTGTCATAGTTCAAGGGTACCTATGATGAAAATTACAGGCCTCTCATCTTTTTAAGTGGGAGAACTTGCACAATTGGTGGCTGACTAAATACTTTTTTGCCCCACTGTATATCTCGCTCTACCTCTCTCGCTCTACCTCTCGCTCTCTACCTCTCGCTCTCTCGCTCTCTACCTCTCGCTCTACCTCTCTCGCTCTACCTCTCCCTCTCGCTCTACCTCTCTACCTCTCTCGCTCTACCTCTCTACCTCTCTCGCTCTACCTCTCTACCTCTCTCGCTCTACCTCTCTACCTCTCTCGCTCTACCTCTCTACCTCTCTCGCGCGCCCTCCCTCTCTCGCGCGCCCTCCCTCTCTCGCGCGCCCTCCCTCTCTTGCGCTCTACCTCTTCCCCTCGCGCGCCCTACCGCTCTCGCGCCCTACCGCTCTACCTCTTCCCCTCTCGCGCTCTACCTCTTCCCCTCTCGCGCTCTACCTCTTCCCCTCTCGCGCTCTACCTCTTCCCCTCTCGCGCTCTACCTCTCTCGCGCCCTACCTCTCTCGCGCTCTACCGCCCTACCTCTCTCGCGCTCTACCTCTCTCGCGCCCTACCTCTCTCGCGCTCTACCGCCCTACCTCTCTCGCGCTCTACCTCTTCCCCTCTCGCGCTCTTCCCCTCTCGCGCTCTACCTCTTCCCCTCTTGCGCCCTACCTCTTGCGCCCTACCGCTCTACCTCTCTCGCGCCCTACCTCTCTCGCGCCCTACCTCTCTCGCGCCCTACCTCTCTCGCGCCCTACCTCTCTCGCGCCCTACCTCTCTCGCGCCCTACCTCTCTCGCGCCCTACCTCTCTCGCGCCCTACCTCTCTCGCGCCCTACCGCTCTCGCGCCCTACCTCTCTCGCGCCCTACCTCTCTTGCGTTCTACCTCTCTTGCGTTCTACCTCTCTTGCGTTCTACCTCTCTTGCGCTCTACCTCTCTCGCGCTCTACCTCTCTCGCGCTCTACCTCTCTCGCGCTCTACCTCTCTCGCGCTCTACCTCTCTCGCGCTCTACCTCTCTCGCGCTCTACCTCTCTCGCGCTCTACCTCTCTCGCGCTCTACCTCTCTCGCGCTCTACCTCTCTCGCGCTCTTCCCCTCTCGCGCTCTTCCCCTCTCGCGCTCTTCCCCTCTCGCGCTCTTCCCCTCTCGCGCTCTTCCCCTCTCGCGCTCTTCCCCTCTCGCGCTCTTCCCCTCTCGCGCTCTTCCCCTCTCGCGCTCTTCCCCTCTCGCGCTCTTCCCCTCTCGCGCTCTTCCCCTCTCGCGCTCTTCCCCTCTCGCGCTCTTCCCCTCTCGCGCTCTTCCCCTCTCGCGCTCTTCCCCTCTCGCGCTCTTCCCCTCTCGCGCTCTACCCCTCTCGCGCTCTACCCCTCTCGCGCTCTACCCCTCTCGCGCTCTACCCCTCTCGCGCTCTACCCCTCTCGCGCTCTACCCCTCTCGCGCTCTACCTCTTCCCCTCTCGCGCTCTACCTCTTCCCCTCTCGCGCTCTACCTCTCCCCCAGTACTGCTCCGTGCGGAGACGGGGCGTTGTTTGATAAGTCGTGCAGCGAGGACGCGGGGGACGGCCAGGGCCACCAGCCCCTGTTTGAGAACGCCAAGCAGGGCAAGCTGCGCACCAAGGTGGAGAATGGTGAGTTACAGCCAGATGCCATCTGCAGCACCGTTCCATGAGGACCCCCTCTGTTACTGAGGACAAGCACATAGAGCCACCATGTTGCATAACTCCCCTCTCTGCAGGCCAAACAGAGCATGACTACACATTCACACCTCATTTGCTGCTGCTGCCACAAACACACCTGGTAGAAAGGACAAATATCCCAACGGATTTGAATGTTCCAGTCTAGAGCATGGACTGTGTGATTCTAGTGTACAACCATCACTTTGACCACTGGCTCTCTCATACACCCTATTCCTCATACTGCATGGCTTTGTCGTTGGAGTCAAAAGTATGCCTCAAGGGTGTCTGTGCCGTGTGTAGGTGAGGGCACCATCCCGGTAGAGTCATCGACCATCGTGCCCACCTGGGACGGCATCCAGCACGGCGAGCGTCTGAGGACCATGAGCTGTAGCGACAAGATCCTTCGCTGGAACGTCCTGGGTCTGCAGGGAGCCCTGCTCTCCCACTTCCTCCATCCTATCTACCTGGCTTCAATCACCCTGGGTGAGGAGGGAACGATAGTACATAGAGGGAGATTGGTGGAAGGAGAGAAGAGATGAGGGAGGGAGGGGACAGTAAACATTTGAGGGAGGTTTGATTTGAAAAAGAGTGAGGGAGGATAGATTGAGTGTGGGAGTAAAGGGGGAGAGAGGGGGGGTCAACGGTCACCATTGGCTTCAGTCATGTTTAACAAACTCCACTCATAAGTAGACAACATCTCAATCCCAAACTACATTGTCCTTATACTGTAGGAGTCATGACCAGCTAACTATCCACCCAGGCAGTCCCTGTCCCTTATACTGTAGGAGTCATGACCAGCTAACTATCCACCCAGACAGTCCCTGTCCTTATACTGTAGGAATCATGACCAGCTAACTAGCCACCCAGACAGTCCCTGGCTGACTCTGTCCTTATACTGTAGGAGTCATGACCAGCTAGCTAACTATCCACCCAGACAGTCCCTGGCTGACTCTGTCCTTATACTGTACGAGTCATGACCAGCTAACTATCCACCCAGACAGTCCCTGGCTGACTCTGTCCTTATACTGTAGGAGTCATGACCAGCTAACTATCCACCCAGACAGTCCCTGGCTGACTAGGTCCTTATACTGTAGGAGTCATGACCAGCTAACTATCCACCCAGACAGTCCCTGGCTGACTCTGTCCTTATACTGTAGGAGTCATGACCAGCTAACTATCCACCAAGACAGTCCCTGGCTGACTCTGTCCTTATACTGTAGGAGTCATGACCAGCTAACTATCCACCCAGACCCCTGAACCCCTCAGACATCCATCTCTGTACTCACCTCTCCTTGTCAGAGTACTCTATGATGTGATCATCCTTGTTAACATGGAAATACACTGACTCACACACTCTTCTGTCATTCTCTTTCTCTCCCTTTTTCTTTCCCTGTCACTCTCTCTGCCCCCCTCTGTCTCGCCCCCCTCCTCTCTCGTACCCCTTCCTCTCTATCTTCTGTTTTGTTTTCCATGTCCTTGTCTCTTATATTTGTCCATCCAGGCTACCTGTACAGCCATGGCCACCTGACACGTGCTGTCTGCTGCCGATTGGCCAGAGACGGCGAAGCCTTCTCCAAGAGTCTACCTGCTCCCTACACACTCAACCACCCCGAGGTACACGTACAGAAACACTCAACCACCCCGAGGTACACGTACAGAAACACTCAACCACCCCGAGGTACACACGTACAGAAACACACGCAACCACCCCGAGGTATAAGCACAGTACACACTCAACTACCCCGAGGTACACACACACACAGTACACATACAGAAACGCACTCAACCTCACACATACAAAAACACACTCAACCACCCCAAGGTACGTACACACAGTACACATACAGAAACAAAAGACAGTACTGTGCAGCCGTCTTCATCGACCTTGCCAAGGCTTTCGACTCTGTCAATCACCATATTCTTATCGGCAGACTCAGTAGCCTCGGTTTTTCTGATGACTGCCTTGCCTGGTTCACCAACTACTTTGCAGACAGAGTTCAGTGTGTCAAATCGGAGGGCATGCTGTCCGTTCCTCTGGCAGTCTCTATGGGGGTGCCACAGGGTTCAATTCTCGGGCCGACTCTTTTCTCTGTATATATCAATGATGTTGCTCTTGCTGTGGGCGATTCCCTGATCCACCTCTACGCAGACAACATCATTCTGTATACTTCCGGCCCGTCCTTGGACACTGTGCTATCTAACCTCCAAACGAGCTTCAATGCCATACAACACTCCTTCCGTGGCCTCCAACTGCTCTTAAACGCTAGTAAAACCAAATGCATGCTTTTCAACCGTTCGCTGCCTGCACCTGCACGCCCGACTAGCATCACCACCCTGGATGGCTCCGACCTAGAATATGTGGACATCAAAGGTACCTAGGTGTCTGGCTAGACTGTAAACTCTCCTTCCAGACTCGTATCAAACCAATCAAACCTCCAATCTAAAATCAAATCTAGAGTCGGCTTTCTATTCCGCAACAAAGCCTCCTTCACTCACGCCGCCAAACTTACCCTAGTAAAACTGACTATCCTACCGATCCTCGACTTCGGTGATGTCATCTACAAAATAGCTTCCAAACACTCTACTCAGCAAACTGGATGCAGTTTATCACAGTGCCATCCGTTTTGTTACTAAAGCACCTTATACCACCCACCACTGCGACCTGTATGCTCTAGTCGGCTGGCCCTCGCTACATGTTCGTCGCCAGACCCACTGGCTCCAGGTCATCTACAAGTCCATGCTAGGTAAAGCTCCGCCTTATCTCAGTTCACTGGTCACGATGGCAACACCCACCCGTAGCACGCGCTCCAGCAGGTGTATCTCACTGATCATCCCTAAAGCCAACACCTCATTTGGCCGCCTTTCCTTCCAGTTCTGCCTGTGACTGGAACGAATTGCAAAAATCGCTGACGTTGGAGACTTATCTCCCTCACCAACTTTAAACATCTGCTATCTGAGCAGCTAACCGATGCAGCTGTACATAGTCTATCGGTAAATAGCCCACTTAATTTTACCTACCTCATCCCCATACTGTTTTTATTTATTTACTTTTCTGCTCTTTTGCACACCAATATCTCTACCTGCACATGACCATCTGATCATTTATTACTCCAGTGTTAATCTGCAAAATTGTAATTATTCGCCTACCTCCTCATGCCTTTTGCACACAATGTATATAGACTCTCTTTTTTTTCTACTGTGTTATTGACTTGTTTATTGTTTATTCCATGTGTAACTCTGTGTTGTTGTCTGTTCACACTGCTATGCTTTATCTTGGCCAGGTTGCAGTTGTAAATGAGAACTTGTTCTCAACTAGCCTACCTGGTTAAATAAAGGTGTTCTCAACTAGCCTACCTGGTTAAAAAAAGGTGTTCTCAACTAGCCTACCTGGTTAAATAAAGGTGTTCTCAACTAGCCTACCTGGTTAAATAAAGGTGTTCTCAACTAGCCTACCTGGTTAAATAAAGGTGAAATAAATAAAAAAATACAGAAACACACTCAACCACCCCGAGGTACACACACACAGTACACATACAGAAACACACTCAACCACCCCGAGGTACACACACACAGTACACATACAGAAACACTCAACCACCCCGAGGTACACACACACAGTACACATACAGAAACACACTCAACCACCCCGAGGTACACACACACAGTACACATACAGAAACACACTCAACCACCCCGAGGTACACACACACAGTACACATACAGAAACACACTCAACCACCCCGAGGTACACACACACACACAGTACACATACAGAAATACACTCAACCACCCCGAGGTACACACACACAGTACACATACAGAAATACACTCAACCACCCTGAGGTACACACACAGTACACATACAGAAATACACTCAACCACCCCGAGGTACACACACACAGTACACATACAGAAACACACTCAACCACCCTGAGGTACACACACAGAAATACACTCAACCACCCCGAGGTACACACACACAGTACACATACAGAAGCACACTCAACCACCCCGAGGTACACGCACACAGTACACATACAGAAACACACTCAACCACCCCGAGGTACTCGCACACAGTACACATACAGAAACACACTCAACCACCCCGAGGTACACGCACACAGTACACATACAGAAACACACTCAACCACCCCGAGGTACACGCACACAGTACACATACAGAAACACACTCAACCACCCTGAGGTACACACACAGAAATACACTCAACCACCCCGAGGTACACACACACAGTACACATACAGAAATACACTCAACCACCCCGAGGTACTCGCACACAGTACACATACAGAAACACACTCAACCACCCCGAGGTACACACACACAGTACACATACAGTAATACACTCAACCACCCCGAGGTACACACACACAGTACACATACAGAAACACACTCAACCACCCTGAGGTACACACACAGAAATACACTCAACCACCCCGAGGTACACACACACAGTACACATACAGAAATACACTCAACCACCCCGAGGTACACGCACACAGTACACATACAGAAGCACACTCAACCACCCCGAGGTACACGCACACAGTACACATACAGAAACACACTCAACCACCCCGAGGTACTCGCACACAGTACACATACAGAAACACACTCAACCACCCCGAGGTACACGCACACAGTACACATACAGAAACACACTCAACCACCCCGAGGTACACGCACACAGTACACATACAGAAACACACTCAACCACCCCGAGGTACACGCACACAGTACACATACAGAAACACACTCAACCACCCCGAGGTACACGCACACAGTACACATACAGAAACACACTCAACCACCCCGAGGTACACGCACACAGTACACATACAGAAACACACTCAACCACCCCGAGGTACACGCACACAGTACACATACAGAAACGCACTCAACCACCCCGAGGTACACGCACACAGTACACATACAGAAACGCACTCAACCACCCCGAGGTACATGCACACAGTACACATACAGAAACACACTCAACCACCCCGAGGTACACGCACACAGTACACATACAGAAATACACTCAACCACCCCGAGGTACACACACACAGTACACATACAGAAACACACTCAACCACCCTGAGGTACACACACAGAAATACACTCAACCACCCCGAGGTACACACACACAGTACACATACAGAAATACACTCAACCACCCCGAGGTACACGCACACAGTACACATACAGAAGCACACTCAACCACCCCGAGGTACACGCACACAGTACACATACAGAAACACACTCAACCACCCCGAGGTACTCGCACACAGTACACATGCAGAAACACACTCAACCACCCCGAGGTACACGCACACAGTACACATACAGAAACACACTCAACCACCCCGAGGTACACGCACACAGTACACATACAGAAACACACTCAACCACCCCGAGGTACACGCACACAGTACACATACAGAAACACACTCAACCACCCCGAGGTACACGCACACAGTACACATACAGAAACACACTCAACCACCCCGAGGTACACGCACACAGTACACATACAGAAACACACTCAACCACCCCGAGGTACACGCACACAGTACACATACAGAAACACACTCAACCACCCCGAGGTACACGCACACAGTACACATACAGAAACGCACTCAACCACCCCGAGGTACACGCACACAGTACACATACAGAAACGCACTCAACCACCCCGAGGTACACGCACACAGTACACATACAGAAATACACTCAACCACCCCGAGGTACACGCACACAGTACACATACAGAAACACACTCAACCACCCCGAGGTGTACACATACACAGTACACATACAGAAACACACTCAACCACCCCGAGGTACACACACACAGTACACATACAGAAACACACTCAACCACCCCGAGGTACACGCACACAGTACACATACAGAAATACACTCAACCACCCCGAGGTACACGCACACAGTACACATACAGAAACACACTCAACCACCCCGAGGTACACGCACACAGTACACATACAGAAACACACTCAACCACCCCGAGGTGTACACATACACAGTACACATACAGAAACACACTCAACCACCCCGAGGTACATGCACACAGTACACATACAGAAACACACTCATCCACCCCGAGGTACACGCACACAGTACACATACAGAAACACACTCAACCACCCCGAGGTACACGCACACAGTACACATACAGAAATACACTCAACCACCCCGAGGTACACGCACACAGTACACATACACAAACACACTCAACCACCCCGAGGTACACGCACACAGTACACACAGAAACACACTCAACCACCCCGAGGTGTACACATACACAGTACACATACAGAAACACACTCAACCACCCCGAGGTACACGCACACAGTACACATACAGAAACACACTCAACCACCCCGAGGTACACGCACACAGTACACATACAGAAACACACTCAACCACCCCGAGGTACACGCACACAGTACACATACAGAAACACACTCAACCACCCTGAGGTACACACACAGAAATACACTCAACCACCCCGAGGTACACACACACAGTACACATACAGAAATACACTCAACCACCCCGAGGTACTCGCACACAGTACACATACAGAAACACACTCAACCACCCCGAGGTACACGCACACAGTACACATACAGAAACACACTCAACCACCCCGAGGTACACGCACACAGTACACATACAGAAACACACTCAACCACCCCGAGGTACACGCACACAGTACACATACAGAAACACACTCAACCACCCCGAGGTACACGCACACAGTACACATACAGAAACACACTCAACCACCCCGAGGTACACGCACACAGTACACATACAGAAACACACTCAACCACCCCGAGGTACACGCACACAGTACACATACAGAAACGCACTCAACCACCCCGAGGTACACGCACACAGTACACATACAGAAACGCACTCAACCACCCCGAGGTACACGCACACAGTACACATACAGAAACGCACTCAACCACCCCGAGGTACACGCACACAGTACACATACAGAAATACACTCAACCACCCCGAGGTACACGCACACAGTACACATACAGAAACACACTCAACCACCCCGAGGTGTACACATACACAGTACACATACAGAAACACACTCAACCACCCCGAGGTACACACACACAGTACACATACAGAAACACACTCAACCACCCCGAGGTACACGCACACAGTACACATACAGAAATACACTCAACCACCCCGAGGTACACGCACACAGTACACATACAGAAACACACTCAACCACCCCGAGGTACACGCACACAGTACACATACAGAAACACACTCAACCACCCCGAGGTGTACACATACACAGTACACATACAGAAACACACTCAACCACCCCGAGGTACATGCACACAGTACACATACAGAAACACACTCAACCACCCCGAGGTACACGCACACAGTACACATACAGAAACACACTCAACCACCCCGAGGTACACGCACACAGTACACATACAGAAACACACTCAACCACCCCGAGGTACACGCACACAGTACACATACAGAAACACACTCAACCACCCCGAGGTACACGCACACAGTACACATACAGAAACACACTCAACCACCCCGAGGTGTACACATACACAGTACACATACAGAAACACTCTCAACCACCCCGAGGTACACGCACACAGTACACATACAGAAACGCACTCAACCACCCCGAGGTACACGCACACAGTACACATACAGAAACGCACTCAACCACCCCGAGGTACACGCACACAGTACACATACAGAAACGCACTCAACCACCCCGAGGTACACGCACACAGTACACATACAGAAATACACTCAACCACCCCGAGGTACACGCACACAGTACACATACAGAAACACACTCAACCACCCCGAGGTGTACACATACACAGTACACATACAGAAACACACTCAACCACCCCGAGGTACACACACACAGTACACATACAGAAACACACTCAACCACCCCGAGGTACACGCACACAGTACACATACAGAAATACACTCAACCACCCCGAGGTACACGCACACAGTACACATACAGAAACACACTCAACCACCCCGAGGTACACGCACACAGTACACATACAGAAACACACTCAACCACCCCGAGGTGTACACATACACAGTACACATACAGAAACACACTCAACCACCCCGAGGTACATGCACACAGTACACATACAGAAACACACTCAACCACCCCGAGGTACACGCACACAGTACACATACAGAAACACACTCAACCACCCCGAGGTACACGCACACAGTACACATACAGAAATACACTCAACCACCCCGAGGTACACGCACACAGTACACATACAGAAACACACTCAACCACCCCGAGGTACACGCACACAGTACACATACAGAAACACACTCAACCACCCCGAGGTGTACACATACACAGTACACATACAGAAACACTCTCAACCACCCCGAGGTACACGCACACAGTACACATACAGAAACACACTCAACCACCCCGAGGTACACGCACACAGTACACATACAGAAACACACTCAACCACCCCGAGGTACACGCACACAGTACACATACAGAAACACACTCAACCTCCCCGAGGTACACACACACAGTACACATACAGAAACACACTCAACCACCCCGAGGTGTACACATACAGAAATACACTCAACCACCCCGAGGTACACACACAGTACACATACAGAAACACACTCAACCACCCCGAGGTGTACACATACACAGTACACATACAGAAACACACTCAACCACCCCGAGGTACACACACAGTACACATACAGAAACACACTCAACCACCCCGAGGTACACGCACACAGTACACATACAGAAACACACTCAACCACCCCGAGGTGTACACATACACAGTACACATACAGAAACACACTCAACCACCCCGAGGTACACGCACACAGTACACATACAGAAACACACTCAACCACCCCGAGGTACACGCACACAGTACACATACAGAAACACACTCAACCACCCCGAGGTACACGCACACAGTACACATACAGAAACACACTCAACCACCCCGAGGTACACACACACAGTACACATACAGAAACACACTCAACCACCCTGAGGTGTACACATACAGAAATACACTCAACCACCCCGAGGTACCCACACACACACACACAGTACACAAACATTTCGTTCCGCTCTGTTTAAAATGGTCGATTCATCTGAAAGGATTTATTTAGTCTAATTTCAAATTATACCTGTTATTGCGGGTATAGTGAAATGCCTGTAATTGAACACACTCTTCATCTCCCTTTACTCTTCTCCATCACTCCATCTCTGTCTCCCTTCAGGTGGGCAGGGTGAGTGTGTATGACTCGACGCGTCACACAGGGAAGACCAAGGAGTCCAGCGTGAACTGGAGCCAGCCAGACCACATCACTGTGGAGGTGCTGGATGGGACCAAGGGCAAACTGGACGGGTACGCACCCCGCACCACAACTAGAACCAGACCCTCAGACCTCATCCACCCTCATCCAGATAGCAGCACCAGGTGGTTAACCTGGGCTACACAGGGCCCCATTTCAGTAGAATAGCAATCACTATTGATACTCCATATCGAGTAGTGGCATTTAATTCATATGAAAAACATTTTGAAAATGTTTCAATCCCAGCGCAGTAGCTTCTGTGTATTCCTAAACCCTGTTTGTCTTCCCTCTAGCCCCAAACTGGACGTGTCGCGGGTCTCCAAGTCCAATATCTTCCGTCAATTCCGGTCGTTATGCCAACAGTGCGGGCGCCAGGACCTGCTGGCTCTCCCGTCTTACGCCCAAGCCAAGATGGCCGCCATGTCCTTCCAGGTCGCCAAGCAGCAGTTCTTCGATGCGCTCGGTAGCCATGGCTACGGTGCCTGGATTGGCAAGCCATTGGAGGAGAAGAGCTTTGACGAAGCGGCGGCCTCCGATGGCCAAGGGGCAGGAAGTGTTGCTAATAGCAACCAGGGATACAACAACAACAATAGCTATGGAAGCACAACCACTGACTATAACAGCAGCCAGTGGGGTAGTAGTGCGTACACACAGGCCATGTAGAAAGGAGGGAGAAGGGAGGGTTGGCTAGGGATAGAAGGACATGATCCTGGAGGACAGGGGGGGAAGGGAGGAGAGGACAGAGGAGCTAGCAGCAAGTACTGGAAAGAAGGGGTAGAGGTCAGACAGATTGGAAAGGACAGAGTTTCTGAGATGGAGGGAGGGAAGGGGATAACAGGCCAGCCCAAGGGGTGAGGGTCAGACAGCAGCAAGAGAGATGGAGAGAGAAGGGGTTGCTACTGCTACACAAAAGCAACAGAATATAGAAAGAGAGGGGAGAATAGGGGGATAGTAAGCATGATGACTGTGATGTGGTGACATTCAGAGCTGCATAGCATGCACTACTGCTCCACTGTAACAGTAGCCCCAGGACACTCTATCCTCACATTTACCTACAGGACAAACCCTCCCTGCCCTCACGCACACAGCCCTGTCTCTCTAGTTCAGACACCCTACACCTGACCCTGTCCTACTCGCCAGCCAGCCATTCAATCACGCATGACTAGTTTAATCTGTACTTATCAGCCTGAGCATGGATAGTAGTGATCACACTTTATATATATATAAACCAGCCTTGTAACGTTTAGCTACTCCCCGACCTAGTAACCCACCCCTTTACACTGTTGTTAATGCTATGGCTACGTCTACAGGTCACAGCCTGGTCCATCCCATAACTCTCGACTGTAACATAGATTTGATGATGACTAACTAGCCTAGATCATAATTATTCTGTTATTGTTGTGTCCTATGTGGTGTGTATCGCTATTGTTCTTGAGGTTTTTGGTGTTGCCACTCGAGGGCCACGTCAGAAAGGACAACGGTGACGTTGAGAACTGCTGAGAACAAGTAAATCAGCTACTTGTTCTCATTTTAGGATTCATGTTAGGGGGGGTCAAAGTTCAGGTTAGGATAAGTGATTACTCGTAGTTGTGATAAAAAAAAGAGAAGAAAGGCTTTGCACTCTTGTCCTTCCTAGCGTGGCCAGAATGTGGCCGGCAGGTTTTATGTGGACAGGGAGAAAGACTGGTTTGTTTTTATGTTTTAGTTCAGTCTGATCAAATACATTCAAGGGTGAAGCAATATATACATCATGTACATACAAATACATAAATACACAGATGTATATGCAATAACAATGTTTGTGTAGGGTATGTATATATCTCTGTGTGTGTATGTATATGTATATATTATGTATATATTTTGTAAGTCATGCCTAAAATTGATTTTCTATTAACTATTTTTTTGAAACGTTTTATCAAGTGGATGACAGAAAGCATTTTGTTTTATTATGTATGGAAATTCTGTCAAGTTTTAAGTGATTATAAAGACCGGCTTTGTAAAAGCTGAAATGTGTGTTTGTCTTTTTTAAAATGTATACTAAAGCCCTCCTAACCGTGAATATAGACTGTTAGCCAAGTATAAACACTACAGTCAACACACTTGAATGTTTGTGTGTTTCTTCAGTCTTGTTTGTCTCTTGTGCAGAAAGGGGTAATTGGTAATTTAAGCGATGGAATCCATAGAGGCGTGTGTGTGTTATAAAAGAGGATGTCTGGTGGAGGGTTGATCTTCAACACTGATGCAGTGAATGGAATATGTGCTGTGTGTGTTTACCTGTTATTCTGTCCCTCAGTTGGACTGTGAGGGCACGTTACATCAGTGTCTGTCTTGTTGATATTCTCTGACAGCTAAGTATTGCCAGGCTAGGCCCGGGGTGCTGTGAGTGACCAGAAGAGCTCTGGCTGAACTGAATATTGCCAGGCTAGGCCCGGGGTGCTGTGAGTCTGGCTGAACTGAATATTGCCAGGCTAGGCCCGGGGTGCTGTGAGTCTGGCTGAACTGAATATTGCCAGGCTAGGCCCGGGGTGCTGTGAGTCTGGCTGAACTGAATATTGCCAGGCTAGGCCCGGGGTGCTGTGAGTGACCAGAAGAGCTCTGGCTGAACTGAATATTGCCAGGCTAGGCCCGGGGTGCTGTGAGTCTGGCTGAACTGAATATTGCCAGGCTAGGCCTGGGGTGCTGTGTGAACTGAATATTGCCAGGCTAGGCCCGGGGTGCTGTGAGTGGCTGAACTGAATATTGCCAGGCTAGGCCCGGGGTGCTGTGTGAACTGAATATTGCCAGCCTAGGCCCGGGGTGCTGTGTGAACTGAATAATGCCAGGCTAGTCCCGGGGTGCTGTGTGAACTGAATATTGCCAGGCTAGGCCCCGGGTGCTGTGAGTGTGGCTGAACTGAGTATTGCCAGGCTAGGCCCGGGGTGCTGTGAGTCTGGCTGAACTGAATATTGCCAGGCTAGGCCCGGGGTGCTGTGAGTGGCTGAACTGAATATTGCCAGGCTAGGCCCGGGGTGCTGTGAGTCTGGCTGAACTGAGTATTGCCAGGCTAGGCCCGGGGTGCTGTGAGTCTGGCTGAACTGAATATTGCCAGGCTAGGCCCGGGGTGCTGTGTGAACTGAATATTGCCAGCCTAGGCCCGGGGTGCTGTGTGAACTGAATAATGCCAGGCTAGACCCGGGGTGCTGTGTGAACTGAATATTGTCAGGCTAGGTCTGGGGAGCTGTGTGAACTGAATATTGCCAGGCTAGGTCCGGGGAGCTGTGTGAACTGAATATTGCCAGGCTAGGCCCGGGGAGCTGTGTGAACTGAACATTGCCAGGCTAGGCCCGGGGTGCTGTGAGTGACCAGAAGAGCTCTGGCTGAACTGAATATTGCAAGGCTAGGCCCGGGGTGCTGTGTGAACTGAATAATGCCAGGCTAGGCCCGGGGAGCTGTGTGAACTGAATATTGCCAGGCTAGGCCCGGGGTGCTGTGTGAACTGAATATTGCCAGGCTAGGCCTGGGGTGCTGTATGAACTGAATATTGCCAGGCTAGGCCCGGGGAGCTGTGTGAACTGAATATTGCCAGGCTAGGCCCGGGGAGCTGTGTGAACTGAATATTGCCAGGCTAGGCCCGGGGTGCTGTGTGAACTGAATATTGCCAGGCTAGGCCCGGGGTGCTGTGGGAACTGAATATTGCCAGGCTAGGCCCGGGGTGCTGTGTGAACTGAATATTGCCAGGCTAGGCCTGGGGAGCTGTGTGAACTGAATATTGCCAGGCTAGGCCCGGGGTGCTGTGTGAACTGAATATTGCCAGGCAGGCCCGGGAAGCTGTGTGAACTGAATATTGCCAGGCTAGGCCCGGGGTGCTGTGTGAACTGAATATTGCCAGGCTAGGCCCGGGGTGCTGTGAGAACTGAATATTGCCAGGCTAGGCCCGGGGTGCTGTGAGTCTGGCTGAACTGAATAATGCCAGGCTAGGCCTGGGGTGCTGTGTGAACTGAATATTGCCAGGCTAGGCCCGGGGTGCTGTGTGAACTGAATATTGCCAGGCTAGGCCCGGGGTGCTGTGTGAACTGAATATTGCCAGGCTAGGCCTGGGGTGCTGTGTGAACTGATTTGTTAAAGTTTTGTTTCTCTGTAATGCCACTTAGCAATTTTCTGAAGTTGGCTATAGATAGGTTCCCAACCCCATAACTAGCTACTAAGAAGCCATTTCAGGCTGTTCAAGTTAGAGTAGCTGGTGTGTGTATTTAGCTGACATGCCTGCTGGCAAGATTGATAGACTTTAGAAAAGCAAACAATGACTAAATGAACTGAGTTCCTGACATTCCTTTCAATCTTTTAGCAGAGATGCAGAGAAGCATACTTAGTTTCTTAAAAACAATAACCACCAGTCTGAAGGATACCGACTTCTCGAGGTATGATTAGATATGCAATTATGTATATTTTTGTACATAGAATGAATCATGAGTATGGCTCTAGGTTGCAGGAAAAGGCTGTTTCAGGTGTATAAAAAATTATCCAACTTCCATACGCTGACCTAGCCCCCCTCCAGACCCCACCCCCCAGGCATCCTCAAGTACTTTGTGCCCCCTCAGATTTTGAAGGTGCTTTGATGCCCCTACAGAAAATATCTAAATGTTGTCAGGCCTGGGGAGTTGTGTGAACTGAATGTTGTCAGGCTAGGTCTGGGGAGCTGTGTGAACTGAATGTTGTCAGGCCTGGGGAGCTGTGTGAACTGAATGTTGTCAGGCTAGGTCTGGGGAGCTGTGTGAACTGAATGTTGTCAGGCTAGGTCTGGGGAGCTGTGTGAACTGAATGTTGTCAGGCTAGGTCTGGGGAGCTGTGTGAACTGAATGTTGTCAGGTTAGGTCTGGGGAGTTGTGTGAACTGAATGTTGTCAGGCTAGGTCTGGGAGCTGTGTGAACTGAATGTTGTCAGGCTAGGTCTGGGGAGCTGTGTGAACTGAATGTTGTCAGGCTAGGTCTGGGGAGTTGTGTGAACTGAATGTTGTCAGGCTAGGTCTGGGGAGCTGTGTGAACTGAATGTTGTCAGGCTAGGTCTGGGGAGCTGTGTGAACTGAATGTTGTCAGGCTAGGTCTGGGGAGTTGTGTGAACTGAATGTTGTCAGGCTAGGTATGGGGAGCTGTGTGAACTGAATGTTGTCAGGCCTGGGGAGTTGTGTGAACTGAATGTTGTCAGGCTAGGTCTGGGGAGCTGTGTGAACTGAATGTTGTCAGGCTAGGTCTGGGGAGCTGTGTGAACTGAATGTTGTCAGGCTAGGTCTGGGGAGCTGTGTGAACTGAATGTTGTCAGGCTAGGTCTGGGGAGCTGTGTGAACTGAATGTTGTCAGGCCTGGGGAGCTGTGTGAACTAAATGTCAGGCTAGGTCTGGGAGCTATGTGAACTGAATGTCAGGCCTGGGGAGCTGTGTGACCTGAATGTTGTCAGGTTAGGTCTGGGGAGCTGTGTGAACTGAATGTTGTCAGGTTAGGTCTGGGGAGCTGTGTGAACTGAATGTTGTCAGGTTAGGTCTGGGGAGCTGTGTGAACTGAATGTCAGGCTAGGTCTGGGGAGCTGTGTGAAGTGAATGTTGTCAGGTTAGATCTGGGGAGCTGTGTGAACTGAATGTTGTCAGGTTAGGTCTGGGGAGCTGTGTGAACTGAATGTCAGGCTAGGTCTGGGGAGCTGTGTGAACTGAATGTTGTCAGGTCTGGGGAGCTGTGTGAACTGAATGTTGTCAGGTCTGGGGAGCTGTGTGAACTGAATGTCAGGATTGGTCTGGGGAGCTGTGTGAACTGAATGTCAGGCTAGGTCTGGGAGCTGTGTGAACTGAATGTCAGGCCTGGGGAGCTGTGTGACCTGAATGTTGTCAGGTTAGGTCTGGGGAGCTGTGTGAACTGAATGTCAGACTAGGTCTAGGGAGCTGTGTGAACTGAATGTTGTCAGGTTAGGTCTGGGGAGCTGTGTGAACTGAATGTTGTCAGGTTAGGTCTGGGGAGCTGTGTGAACTGAATGTCAGGCTAGGTCTGGGGAGCTGTGTGAACTGAATGTTGTCAGGTCTGGGGAGCTGTGTGAACTGAATGTTGTCAGGCCTGGGGAGCTGTGTGAACTGAATGTTGTCTGGTTAGGTCTGGGGAGCTGTGTGAACTGAATGTTGTCAGGTTAGGTCTGGGGAGCTGTGTGAACTGAATGTCATGCTAGGTCTGGGGAGCTGTGTGAACTGAATATTGTCAGGTCTGGGGAGCTGTGTGAACTGAATGTTGTCAGGCCTGGGGAGCTGTGTGAACTGAATGTTGTCAGGCTAGGTCTGGGGAGCTGTGTGAACTGAATGTTGTCAGGCCTGGGGAGCTGTGTGAAGTGAATGTTGTCAGGTTAGGTCTGGGAGCTGTGTGAACTGAATGTTGTCAGGCCTGGGGAGCTGTGTGAACTGAATGTTGTCAGGCTAGGTCTGGGGAGCTGTGTGAACTGAATGTTGTCAGGCTAGGTCTGGGGAGCTGTGTGAACTGAATGTTGTCAGGCTAGGTATGGGGAGCTGTGTGAACTGAATGTTGTCAGGCCTGGGGAGCTGTGTGAACTGAATGTCAGGCTAGATCTGGGGAGCTGTGTGAACTGAATTTCAGGCTAGGTCTGGGGAGCTGTGTGAACTGAATGTCAGGCCTGGGGAGCTGTGTGACCTGAATGTTGTCAGGTTAGGTCTGGGGAGCTGTGTGAACTGAATGTCAGGCTAGGTCTGGGGAGCTGTGTGAACTGAATGTTGTCAGGTTAGGTCTGGGGAACTGAATGTTGTCAGGCCTGGGGAGCTGTGTGAACTGAATGTTGTCAGGCTAGGTCCAGGGAGCTGTGTGAACTGAATGCCAGGCCTAGGGAGCTGTGTGAACTGAATGTCAGGCTAGGTCTGGGGAGCTGTGTGAACTGAATGTCAGGCCTGGTCTGACCAGAAGAGAGATCTGCAGTGCCATCACTCACCACCAGATGGAGCCTTATCACCGACTGCAGGCCCAGGGGGTGTGTGTGTGTGTCAGTATGCATCAGTCCCAGGTGACCTGTTAGTCATGCTTAAGAATCTGTTAGAAACAGACAGAAACTGTGAGAGACTTGTCTTATGAGTACCTTGACAGTGTTTTCTGCGTTTTACATCAGTAAACTAGATTAAGCTGTGTTATGAAGCCTTATTTGGTTTGATTTGAATTCATTATACATCTATTTTTCGCTTCCAATAACTCATAAAACAATTATAAAAGTGCTCTGTTGGTGAGTCCGTCTGCTCTATCAAGCTGCTCTCTCTCTCTCTGTGTGTGTGTGTGTGTGTGTGTGTGTGTGTGTGTTTCCTGACCTCCTGTGTCGAGCCTATGTGCGCTTGTTAAAAAGTTATATATAATATACTTCTACCACAATCTCTTGACCTGTCAGTTGGATTTATTCTGTCAATCCAATCAGTCACCTTTAGAGGGGAGGAAGGTGTGACTAATGAGAGAGTGAAATACTAGTTCAGACTGAATGGCTTATCAATGTACTCAGATGGAAATAAATGAGAGAAGGGAATAAGGGAATACAAGAGGGAGAAGTAGACAGAAATGACCAGAAAGAATAGCAAACAATAAGAGAGGAGAAAAGTGTGTGTGGTAGTCATGGCTACAGTGGTGAAGAGCATGAGAGAGGGATCACTTTGTAGGAAAAATAAGAGGATGAGAAAGAGAGAGAGTGTGTGTGTTTGTAGATGAGAGAGAATCTGTCAGTGTCACTTAGCCGAAAGGTTGCAGACAGCTGACTAAGTAAGAATATGTAACACCCTTTCAGATACACACACACACACTCCACCCCCGTGTACGCTCACACACTCTCCTCCTGTCTCACGCTGACACTGCAAAACACTAGTTAGCCTCTGAACTCCTCAAACACTTCCAAGTAGCATTAGTGACAGACACACTGACTCTTCTGATGTGACATCCCCAACAGATCATGGCAATGGCACCTCAACTTCAAAAAACCTCATACCCCTCCCTGTTCAAAGGCACTTCCATCTTTTGTCTTGCCCTCTGAATGTCACACATACACAATTCATGTCTCAAGGTCTAAAAATAATTTTTTGACCTGTCTCCTCCCCTTCATCTACACTGATTGAAGTGGATTTAACAAGTGACATCAATAAGGGATCATAACTTTCACCTGGATTCACCTGGTCAGTCTGTCATGGAAAGAGCAGGTGTTCTTAATATTTTGTATACTCAGTGTATATCGCTTACTTACTTCCTCTTGTTCTTATTTCTATTTCTCGTGTGTTTTTGTTCTACTTGAGTTTATATTTATTTGTTAGGGTACTACTGATATTGATTACTACATTGTTGGGAAAGACCAAGAAAGGCATTTCACTGTACTTTTCCATGGGACAATAAAAACTGCAAACACAGGCAGCACATGGTGAGGCTGCATCATAGCTGCATTAGTGGGCTTGTGTCAGCAAGTAGCAAGAACAAACTGGACATAGAAAATATATTCAGCTGCTTTGGGAGAAATAATCAGTGTTGATTTATGATCAAAAACCTGGAAGAATAAAGAAACAGATACTCAAACGGGTGATGAGTCTGTTGACAACGTTTGGCAATAGAGAAGACTTCTCTGACTGGCATAGTCACTGTATCAATTCATTCACTAAATCATTGGGAATTGGACTATATTCACTACTGACATACTGTCAAATAGCTGTGGCTGTGTCTCCCTGTTCACTGACGCTATGACACCTAGCTCAAAACGCAGTATGAGAATGGAAGGGCCTTTAGTGTGTGTGTGTGTGTGTGTGTGTGTGTGTGTGTGTGTGTGTGTGTGTGTGTGTGTGTGTGTGTGTGTGTGTGTGTGTGTGAGTGTGTGTGTGTTACATGTAGTGTTCTTTCATTAAAAGGCGAGATGTTCTGCGCTGCTGTCTCTCCACTTAGATGGGAGCAGGAACACATTACGGAGAGCTCTCTCCCTCCATTCTCTCCCGCTCTCACTCTCATCCTTCTCTATATTTTCCCTACCTCTATTTCTCTCTCTCTCCCTCTCTTTATATTTTCTCTATCATTTCACTGTCTCTGTTCTCTCCTCCTTCTCTCTCCCTCTGTTCTACTTGATTAGGCTATCAGATAGAGAACAGAACGCTGGGCTGTGGCTGTGTCCATCTGCATACAGTGATTAGTATGAAGCCCTGGGTGAGCCCACACAGCTCTCAGGCCACTAATGCAATCACAACCATTAGGATATGATGGAAGCTGTGGAGCTCAGCTATTACTGACTGTCTGATGGACTGAGGCCCTGTCTAGTGCTTTCTTGAGGAGGTCCTATACTTCACTTGCTCATCAGTTCAAATCAAATCAAATCTCATCAGTTCACATTTGATCTGTGGCCATCTGCTCAGTGCCACTGTTTGTTCGTTGTGACGACTTAGTCAAAGGAGCTGGAACATGAACATGATCATTCAGGATTAGCTGTTAAGACCTGTGACAAGGTTAGAAGGAAGGAAAGAAGGGAGGATGCACTTGAACAGGCCTTGTACAAACAACACTGTGTGCTTGTGTGTGTGTTTGGGGAGTACTAGTGCCTCTCATCACCCTTGTAAAGGTTAAGGGGACTATGAGAGATGGAGAGATTGGAGGAATGAAAGAGACAGAGGGAGAGTGAACGAATGTGTGTGTGTGTGTTTTATGGCCGATCGGATCCATGGATGGGCTGATCTCTCTCTCCCTTCTGTCTATCTCCCCATTTCTCTGTTTCGTAGCTAAATCCGTATGTAATTTACTGTCCTTACAACACAACAACGCTGTGTTGCTTTGTACACGCTTTTATAGACAGAGAAGGGGGATAATGAATCTGTATACTGTGGGGTTGGCATAGCAACTGCCTTTCCAACCATTATTGCTCTATGTGTTGTATTATTCCTCTGTCACATCTGTTTCACACCATGTCTGACATATGCTTCAGAGGTGTGGCTTAACCTTTCCAATACAAAGCACCCAAATCACTTTTTCTCGAGGTCTTTACACCAATCTCTCCATCTTTCTTGCAGGCCCCTAACCTGTATGGGGGGCATGGGTATCCCCCTCCATCTTTCTGTCTTTCCCAATTTCTCTCTTGATCACTCACCTCTCCCCACCTCTCTCTGGGCCAGCCCTCTCCTTCTGGGCCTGCCCTCTCCTTCTGAGCCTGCCCTCTCCTTCTGGGCCTGCCCTCTCCTTCTGGGCCAGCCCTCTCCTTCTGGGCCTGCCCTCTCCCTCTGACCACTGATTGCCTCCGTCTAGTTTGTCTCTCTCTCTCTCTGTCTGGTAAAGTTGTATGGACAGCGGTGTCCCTTGACGTCACTGTCTTCTTCCTGAGATGTCTCTCTCTCCCGGTGACCCTTAACATTTCCCCGGGGTTTTTATTTTGGTTGCGCGATCGCTGGACCCGCCACTCTCCCGCGGTGACCTGTCGCCCTGACCCCAGAGCATCCTCACTCCTCCACACTCCTGCACTTTCCCTCCTCCTCTTCCCCTCTCCTCTCTCTCTCTCTCTCTCTCTCTCTCTCTTTATCAAGCTGTGAATTCAGTGACATCTGCTCTCTTTCTCCATACCTCTCTGCCTGTCTACAAACTGCCATTTAATATTATCATGACTGTTCAGTTCACTGTTAAGGTCCGGAAGTTTTGCCCCCATCTTTCCATTACCATGACTACGGTCGGTCGGCGATGAGGCACTGGCTGTGATACAGGGAAGGAGAGTTGACATTTGGCAGGTGCCGTAATAATTTAGAAATCCGTTGGAATTGTACCCTAGACGACATGATGCGCTTTACTATCTGCAATATTCCCTAATCGCAAAGAAGATTATTAGGCTACAGGGAGAAAAGGTGCTGTCACATTTCATAATCTTCTCCTACACAACACAATTCCACGCGCGCGTTATTCACTCATCCGGTTAGAGTGCATAGGCTTAATATTCTATTAAGAAAAAGCACAATATGGAAAACGCATGAGAGTGTGTATAGCCCCCTACACTGTGCATAATCATAGGCTCATGGTTGAAAATAAGATCATTACTTAGATAATATGTTATGACATCAAAAGTCCTAAGGCTGGTTGAGGTAGACTATGTGGAGGAAGAACTAGGCTGTAACACCATATACTATCCTATCAGCCTATAAGCATGGCTCAATCTAGTAACATTTATATTAGTGCTTATTGTTTTTGCATATAAATGGACCTGCAATCTGATGATAGGCTAGGAGGCTATAGCCCTATCATAAGCATCATGCACTATAGCCCTATCATAAGCATCATGCACTATAGCCCTATCATAAGCATCAAGCACTATAGCCCTATCATAAGCATCATGCACTATAGCCCTATCATAAGCATCATGCACTATAGCCCTATCATAAGCATCATGCAGTATAGCTCTATCATAAGCATCATGCACTATAGCCCTATCATAAGCATCAAGCACTATAGCCCTATCATAAGCATCATGCACTATAGCCCTATCATAAGCATCATGCACTATAGCCCTATCATAAGCATCATGCAGTATAGCTCTATCATAAGCATCATGCACTATAGCCCTATCATAAGCATCATGCACTATAGCCCTATCATAAGCATCATGCAATATAGCCCTATCATAAGCATCATGCACTATAGGCCTATCATAAGCATCATGCACTATAGCCCTATCATAAGCATCATGCACTATAGGCCTATCATAAGCATAATGCACTATAGGCCTATCATAAGCATCAAGCACTATAGCCCTATCATAAGCATCATGCACTATAGCCCTATCATAAGCATCATGCACTATAGCCCTATCATAAGCATCATGCACTATAGGCCTATCATAAGCATCATGCACTATAGGCCTATCATAAGCATCATGCACTATAGCCCTATCATAAGCATCATGCACTATAGCCCTATCATAAGCATCAAGCACTATAGCCCTATCATAAGCATCATGCACTATAGCCCTATCATAAGCATCATGCACTATAGGCCTATCATAAGCATCATGCACTATAGGCCTATCATAAGCATCAAGCACTATAGCCCTATCATAAGCATCATGCACTATAGGCCTATCATAAGCATCATGCACTACAGCCCTATCATAAGCATCATGCACTATAGGCCTATCATAAGCATCATGCACTATAGGCCTATCATAAGCATCATGCACTATAGCCCTATCATAAGCATCATGCACTATAGCCCTATCATAAGCATCATGCACTATAGGCCTATCATAAGCATCATGCACTATAGCCCTATCATAAGCATCATGCACTATAGGCCTATCATAAGCATCATGCACTATAGCCCTATCATAAGCATCATGCACTATAGGCCTATCATAAGCATCATGCACTATAGCCCTATCATAAGCATCATGCACTATAGCCCTATCATAAGCATCATGCACTATAGCCCTATCATAAGCATCATGCACTATAGCCCTATCATAAGCATCATGCACTATAGGCCTATCATAAGCATCATGCACTATAGCCCTATCATAAGCATCATGCACTATAGCCCTATCATAAGCATCATGCACTATAGGCCTATCATAAGCATCATGCACTATAGCCCTATCATAAGCATCATGCACTATAGCCCTATCATAAGCATCATGCACTATAGCCCTATCATAAGCATCATGCACTATAGCCCTATCATAAGCATCATGCACTATAGCCCTATCATAAGCACCATGCACTATAGGCCTGTGTGGCTTATTATGACTCTTGATGTAGGCTCTCAGCAGTGGTGTAAAGTATTGAAGTGAAAATACTATAGTTACTTAAGTCGTTTTTTTTTGCATCTGTACTTTACTATTTATATTTTGTACTTTACTATTTATATTTTGTACTTTTACTTTACTACATTCCTGAAGAGAATAATGTACTTTTTACTCCATTCATTTACCCTGATACCCAAAAGTACTTATTACATTTGAAATGCTTAGCAGGACAGGAAAATGGTCCAATTTATGCACTTATCAAGAGAACATCCCTGGTCATCCCTACTGCCTCTGATCTGGCAGACTCACTAAACACAAATGCTTCATATGTAAATTATGTCTGAGTGTTGGAGTGTGCTGCTGGCTATCAGTAAATAAAATTGTGCTGCCTGGTTTGCTTAATATAAAGAATTTGAAATTATTTGTACTTTTACTTTTTGTATATTTTAGCAATTGCATTTACTTTGATACTACTTAAGTATATTTAAAACCGAATACTTTTAGACTTTTACTCAAGTTGATTTTTATTGAGTAATTTTCTATGAAGATTTCTTTACTTTACCTCAAGAATGACAATTGGGTACTTTTTCCACCACTGGCTATCAGATAGGTGGGCTATCAGCCGCTCCTCGGTCAAACTCTGATTGGGAATAGGCCTATTATTACGCGTCTCTAAGTCTCCGGTGTCGCTCTGCAAACTCAGCACCTTCATTTCCCTCATCCTGATTGCGATGTCTTATATCGGACTGACCACGGACAATTTACCCCACGAGAAGGTAGACTCCAGTTGCCTAAGTGACCACAATCAGAGACCACAGGAAACTTACCGGATGCGGCCGGCGGCCTCATCCGCCAGCCCACTTAGCAGAGGCGCACCCCTCTATATCTCCCACTCTCTTGACTATTGAGCTCTCTTTGTTGTCTTTGTTCACTAGTGAATGAATTGTTGTCGAGCAATGACCCGTTTTCCAGCATTCAATTAGGCCTATCTTAATTTGACAGCGTTAGTTGACATTAGCTTAAAGGTCGAAAAGCCTATTGGTTTTCACCTGTAGCTGTCTAATTCTGCCCGTCAAAATAAGACTTGTCTATTGTTCTTGTCTGTGTATGCCTTTGTTTATTGTAAAAAAAATATATTTATATATTAGAAAATAAAACTTGTTTTTGTAAAAAAATAAATAAAAAAAAACGTGTTCACCCATGCTCGAGCTGCTGAATAATAAATACAATAAATCAGTTGTGTGTTGGCAACTCCCAAGAACGAATGAATTCCGCACGCTGTCAGAGAGGATGTAGGCTATATGACACAGTTTCCCGGAGAACTGTGAGCAAATGTAACAGTTGCATTAGATAAACTAGTAGTAATATTAGCCTATGTGATCGTGATCCATACTAGCGTAATATAATTTATATTAGATTTATTATTATGGGGTTCAACGGGAAAGAACGTCTGGATGGCGTGATAAAAATGTGTTGGTAGTTTTTCTTGTCTTCATAATTACCCAGTGACTGTCCAATGAGAATTACAGGGAGGGGAGGCAGAGAGCGAGAGCAAGCGAGAGAGAGTGAAGTTGAGAGAAACATATTCGAAGAGACAGTGTGAGCGATAGAATGAGTGAGTGAGGTAAAGGAAGAGTTGCATAGAAAATCATATTTGTCATTTATAGGCTACCTTTCTCCGTTTAGCATAGCATGTTTGCATGTAAATGTCGAGTAGTCTAGCGATTCAGTTATTTTATATGGTGAGAATGCTGACGGAGATTTTCATATCAACAGTAGGTTCATAATATAATCATGAAAGATTATTCAGTTCTTTCATTTTTAAGGACATTTGAAATATTCGATATTCGTGATATCAATTCATTGATCCATGGACTGACGGAGATAAAGACTGATTGATTTTACAACGGCGAATTGAGGGAAGGAATCATCGAGCACAGAGGGAAGGAAGGGAACCAGTGAATTATTTGGGAGAAATCAAAGCGCTCCGTCTCCTGTGAGGACCTGTCGCTGGTCTCGCACCTAGAAGAAGGGGAGCAAAAGATGATGGAATGGCCGTGACAACATGAAAAAGAAAAAGTGTGGGGGTCTATTTTCATCCAGCCAGTGATTCAACACGACTGACCTGGGGGACAGAGAAGGGGAAGAGAAGGTAGGAGGAGGAAGAGAGAGAGAGGGGGTTTTGGGGAGAGAAAGACAAAGAATGCATGGTGTCTGGGTGTGAGATAATTTGGGAGATTTTAGGAAGGTAGTTTAAGAATGAATAAAAGTGAATTGAAAGATCCTTGCCATGTAAGCTATAGGACACATATAAACACAGATTTGACAGAAGCATGCATTCTAGGGGACCAGTATTCAACTGTGCTCAATAAAGTCAATACTTTGAAAATAATCATTTTTCACTAATGATCGGATTTGCCTTGTACACGTCCAGATAATTTGCTATAGTCTATCCTATCTGAACTTCTCATCCATCATGTGCTCCCTCTCTTCCACGCCTCCCTTCCTCCATCTCTCTCTTCCTTCCTCTCTCCATTGTTTCATAATTAAACCCCATCTCTCTTCTAATTCTAATGTTTCTTCTGTACTTCTCTTTCCATTTTTATCTCTCCTTTTCCTCCCTCTGTCTCTCCGTTAGGTAGAGAGCGGCCTGTCGCCCTCCGGCCCCCACCATGGAGCCCCCTCCCTCTCTGAGCTTGACTCTCCTGGGAGGCAGTGAGGACGAGGACCCGCGGTTCCCCCTCCCTCTGAGTGGAATCTCCCACTCCTCCATGACCGGCAACTACCCGGGATCAAACCACTCCAACCACAGGGGGGGATCCAGTCTGGACCGGCTGAATGGGTCCCCCACTACACCTAACATGCCCAAGGCCTCCCTCCCCAAACTGCCTCTGTCCTCAGTGGGGGGTCAACCCCTGCCCCCCCTCCCCAATGCCCTTCACCCCACCAGCACCCCTCTGTCCTCGTGCCTGGGTTCCCAGCACAGCCTGAGTGGAGACAACTCCCCAGTCTACAACGCCCTCTTTTACTCCTCACACTCCCCTTCCATGGAGAGAGAGAGGGACAGGGATAGAGAGAGGGACAGGGATAGAGAGAGGGGATGTAAGCACCGCCAGGCCAGCCCGCTGGTCCATCGGAGAGACAGCAACCCTTTCACAGAGATCGCCATGAGCTCCTGTAAATACACAGGCGGCGTGATGAAACCTCTCAGTCGCCTCAGCGCCTCCAGACGCAACCTCATCGAATCAGACAGCGGCAGCGACACCAAAGAGGGCGGGGCAGCACCTGTTACCGCCACAACTGCCATTGGAGGGCGGGACCGGGACAGAGAGGGTCCACCCACTTCCTCATCCTTGCCATCCTCCAATCAACCAACCCAGAATCCTCCAGAGATAGTGATCTCATCAAAAGAGGACTCGCCGTACGCGAGGGGTTATGATATCACCGACTCATCCTCCAATCAGATGTCAATATACCATCAGAACCACGC